>NC_049224.1:35425301-35727573 GCF_011100685.1 Canis lupus familiaris | reverse complement strand
AAAAAGAAAAAACAAAAACCCTGAAGCACAGAAAGTATCCCTTCAGTCCCTCAAATAGTTTACAATACAGAAAGATTGACATTGACAGTCACTGATCTGTCCAATTCTCTGCTAAGAAAATCACAGCATCGATTTAGCAATGGATTTTACACTGTGCTCTATGAGAGAACCTCAGAGGTGTCTAACAGTAATGGAGGGGTTGGAGACAGAAACAGACATACTAACTGTAGCCACCGAAGCCCCTTATCCAGAGTAGCTCTGATTTCACCTGGCGATCTCATGTGGTTTCATTTAAAAAAGAAAAAAAAAATCCCACACCGAAAACCAAAAAACCAAAACATGTTTAAAAGCCCTTTTCTACAGTATCAATACTACAAAATCTGCTTGCTGATAGTTACAATAAATTTCTCCTTTGAGTTTTTAGTGTCCATGGTACTTCAACAAATTAAAACAACTGTATCTTACTAGGTATAATATTAACAAATGAAAATAATTCCAAATGAAAACTTTTTTACATAAACTATAGTTTTACGTTTAAATAAAATCTACAACATCAAATAAAAAAAATAGCAGACTTACAGGGTGAGAGTCTCCTAGGTCACGAAAAGTTCCTTTTTTCCCCATTAGCTTCCTGTAGACAACCATGGGAAAATGTACATCCAGTATACAGTTATTGTAAATAGCCAGACCCAGCACTATGCCAATCAGAGTGAACTGACCCTCAGTTTCAAAAGAGGATGGATTAAACCAAAATAATTTTGTAGATTCATCATATGTGAACATACCTATAAAAAATGATTTAAAAAATACAGTAATATTAAAGACTGATGAACGATACAAATATAAATATAAAATAATTACACAAACTTGTACGTAGTGGCAAAAAGCAATTTCGGTTGCATTTTCCAAGAAGTTAGGGAAAATGTTCACTAAATTCAAGTTCTCTTATCTCCTACTAATACAAATGATAAATTAATTTGTATTCATACAAATGATATGATAGAAAAATAAATGTAAAATTGAAGGGAAAAAAGCTTTATAAAAACTTATTAACACAGATTTAATCTATATGTGCTATTTTCAAAAAACAATTTTTAATTTCAAGGAAGCTTTTGTTTTTTCAAAACTGTACAATGATCCCATAAAGTTTTTCTAGCACCTTTCTAACAAAGTCAGATAAAGCCAAGCATGTAAGCCTACGTAAATTTGGTCAAGTCAGATTATATCTAAAACACAAAGCTAGGGGATCCCTGGGTGGCGCAGTGGTTTAGCGCCTGCCTTTGGCCCAGGGCGCGATCCTGGAGACCCGGGATCGAGTCCCACATCAGGCTCCCGGTGCATGGAGCCTGCTTCTCCCTCTGCCTGTGTCTGTGTCTCTGCCTCTCTCTCTCTCTCTATCATAAATAAATAAAAATGTAAAAAAAAAAATAAATAAATAAAACACAAAGCTATTTAATACACACGTTAATTATGAGCCAGTATGTAAAACAAAAGTAGTCTGTATCTGTAGTCTTCTTTCAATTTCACATGGCCTTCGCTATTTAAAACCCGAGCTTGGAGATCTTTTTTGTATCATTCATTTTAAAAAGTAGGAATGTTTGGTTTTACCTATCTGAATACCATTACTAAGGCAGAATTACCTTCTTCCCTTTAGGTGAACAGAATATCTAAGGAAAAGGTTATATGTTATTTTATGAATTTCTGACTTTTTTCAATTTACTAAAATGTTTTTCAGTTGCTACTGGGTAACTGAATGAAAATATTTTAAATATTAGGTCTGGGAAGCCTGGGTGGCTCAGTGGTTGAGCATCTGCTGATGCTCTGATCTTGGCTCAGTGGTTGAGCATCTGCTGATGCCCTGATCTTGGGAGTCCTGGGATTGAGTCCCACATGGGGGTTGCCACAGGGAGTCTCTTTCTCCCTCTGCCTATGTCTCTGCCTCACCACATCTCATGAATAAATAATCTTAAAAAAATTTTTTAAAAATTAGGTCTGAAAAAACGGGCAATTTCCAATATAACTTTAGAAATCAATAGGACACATAAGTACATCAATTTATATGATTTTTGAAAGCTTTAAAAATGTTTATTTTCACATTTAGATTAAGTTAAATACAAAAGGAAGTGTAAAATATCCCCTGGATCATAACAGTATAAAGTAAACTAGAACATTTTTCTCGTGAAAGTTAATGTTCATGAAATAAAGTTTGAAAATTATACAATTCTTCCCTGAATTTCAGAGTTAAGAGCTAAACTTTTATACGCCCCAAGTTACAAGATTCACTGAAGTGCTAAAAACTTCACTTAGTTATAAAGTTGTTATTAACAGAGTTAAGAACAGTCAAAAATAATTACAATTAATTAATACATTTGATGAAATCACACAAATGTCTTTGGTCTCAAGAGCAATAAACTACAAATTAATCAGAATATAAATTACACAGGTCATTACATTCATCTATGTATATCAAAGATAGTAATTTTAAGGTTCAAAGTGATTCCATCTTGGGCATATTTTTGCCAGTCCCTGGAAGAAATGCACCATAAAGGATGACTCTTCTAAGATATTCCTTTTTGATAGTTTTAACTGCTATCATTTCAATTACCTTACTATCAAGTGGAACTGTTTAATGAATGTTTTTCTCTTAAAAGTATTTCTACATATAACGTAAGCATGCTTTACAGCTAATGTTTAATGTGTCGAGATACAAAGGAACCTAGATCTAAGGTCTACCAAAACTATGAAGCTCACAAATTTTCTCAAAAAAGGCATGGTTTTAGATGTCTGTAGGTTTACTCTGAACAAATTTCATAGCCTTCTGATTAATAAATGCTAGCTAAAATATATAGCCTTAACTATATTTATATTATGAATTCAACATGTCTACTTCTGTTTACATATATGCATATATATGACCACCTAATAACAGAAAAGTCAATCCAATGTACACACTGAGAATCCACAGGTTAATGGAAATGACATATGCATTATTCTATGTGCCATTCTTCACAATTCTGACGGTACCTTTCATGGAATCCTTTTCCTATTAATTGCCATACATTCAGTTTTAAAAATTAGCAAACCTAGTAACCAAGTTAGTGGTTATATTTTAGGAACCCAATCAATCAGTTCAGATTGACCCAGTTAAGAACACTATCCAAGAAGTTGCAGTCTTTTACCCATTCTACTTTGTCCATCAATAAAACTCAAATCCATCACTTTCAGACTGGCATATGTACATTAGTGTTTTCCAGAACTGTTCATCAAAAACATTTCTGGGAGTAAATGTTATTAGACGTGGGGTGGAACAAGGGTTCTGGAGTTCAAAAAGTTTGTAAAAATATTATATTAAGATCCAAGAAATCCTGCAGCAAATAAAAAATTTAATTTGATACCAGGCAAGATTTCCAAACTTTGAGCATGATACCCTTGTGAGACACTGAACATTCTTAAGACCACTATTGTATGAAACTCGTTTCAGAAATGGTAGGAGTGTGACGAAATGTTTTAGAGTAAAAAGAGCAAAGAAATCTTTCAATTGTTCTAATATACCATTTTAAAGTGTTTTCAGTTTCATTTACCTAAGAGAGAGTTTCCTGTAGTAAAATATTTGACTAAGTAATCTAAATGAGAACTTGAATAAACGAGTGATGCAAATCAGTCCCCCAAACCCACACATTCAGTCATTATCTGTGACTCTAAGAAATACGTACCAAAACCTATTATTGCTCTTTATAACTGAGAATACCTATAAACCCTGGTAAAATCCTTAATTCGAAAAGATATGACTTCATGATCACATCACTAAAATATTTACCAATATCTGGATTGAAGATTTCCTCCACAACCAGCTGAAAAAATTCTTTGGAAACACCTCCCTCATCAACTCCTTGTTCTCCTTCAAATTCCACATACAACTGTTTCTTCAAGTCTGCAGGATTTTCCATAGCGATCATCTCTAGCTAGTGGTGAAAAGATAAAGTGAAAAGAAGATGACTGCCAGTTTAAAGATGAAAGCAAAATAAAACTAAGGAGAAGCAAAAAATAAAAATAAGGAGTAGGGCTATGGAGCAAATAAAAGATACTGACTTGATTTGTTTTAAATGGAAACAGGAAGCAAACTGGTAAAAAGCCAGTAAAGGCAAAGATTCAGTCTCACAGATAATGGAAAAATAGGACAGAAAATAAGCCAGCATAGAATTATTAAAAGGTTACTTTCTAACTACTGATTTGTCATGAAGTTAACATACAGTAGAAAATTAAAATTAGATATTTTGTTACTTCTGTATAACAAACCTGGGCTGTAAGTTTAGGACAGGGAAAGAAGTCATGACAGCCAAACACATAAGTGACTACTCAATCTAAATCACTTCAACAAAAAATAATGGAGTATAGAAGTATAACTTCAAATTTGTTCACTAGTAATTCTTTATGTTTAATAGAACAGAAACTAAGGAATTAATTCCTATTATCCAATCAGCCATAAATAAAATAACCTCAATTAAGAGAAAAAACCACAATAGGGAAACAATTTGTGGTCTCTTACAAGTGCTTAGTATAAATTGCCACTTAATGGATCACAACACATCTCATATACACTTTTTTTTGAAAGCAGATGAGACATACGCTTGCTCATATCTTTACTCTTAATTTCTTACTAACAGTTATCAAAAACCCTAGTATCGAGCATTTTTCAACTACAAATCTCTACCAAATATTTCTTTGTGTCTACAGAATAATATACATAATAATATACATAATAACTGATCTCAGTCACTAAGAGATCAGAAAAATCCACACTAAATTCTAATGTGAAATATTTATACTGCCCCCCCTTTTTTTAATGTATCTGAAATTTACTAACAGCATTCCCTCACTATCACCCACGTTATTTGCTACATACACTGACTTTAAATGCCATTTGGCTGTTAAAAAACTTTAACTTTGAAGGAACAGAATATTTAAGGGTGTTCAAATTACTGCAACTAATGATTACAACTAGGATTTTAAAAATGGATTTGAGCAATGCAAACATCATTGAAATAACTATACTACAGTCCTAAAGTAGTGACTTTAGATGAAGTTTGGATATTCTTGGAGGTCTATAAAAACTAAAATAAAAATCATGAATTCATGAATCAAGTCAGTTGTCCTAGATCAATGTTTTTCAAACTGCCATCTGCAACTTGTTAGGGGGTAGCCCAATTCATTTAGTGGTTTCAAACCAACTATCAGGGGAGAAAGTCAGAAAGTATTCCACATAGTAATGGCACCTAATTATATGTACTGACAGATACGCATATATGTACCTATGCTATGCAAAATACCTTACTTGGTACTGCAGTCAAAAAGGTTTTAAGAACAAAGGCTGAAATGATCTTAGGTATCTTCAACTTCTGGGTTCTATAATACTGTGAATTTAAAATCTTTAGCTTTAAAAAATATCCTGTACAACAGTGGTCTCTGATGTTTACAAAATCCTTTTTATGCCAAGTTGTATTAGGATAACTTATTTTTGTGACAGACTGTTGTGAAGACTGAGACAGAACATTCTGCTAGTTCCAACTATCACTTAACTTTTAAACTTAAAATTTTAGCAAGCAACTCTAGTAAGCCTGTTTCCTCATCTGCAAAGAAAAAAAAGGGATAGTATTCTTCATACTGAAAAGATGTGAAGGCTTAATAAAAATATGTAACAGTTAGTTCTAGAGTGGGCAATATTATTAAGATAACACATTATGTTGCAACCTTTTAAAACAACTTTGATCTCTGAACAAAAGATTCACTATCTGGTTTTACAGCCTGTCCCAAGTTTTGAAAATAAACTTGGGGAAAAATAGTTCCAGTTGGAAACCTGTTTCAAGCCACAGAAAATAAAGAATGCTGAGAACTAAAACAGAATTGTCAGCTCCAATGTGGTTTACCCATCACGCCAACATCCCATATTGCCATGGAACGCATTCCTAGTTTCCTTCGTCCAGTTCCCACCTGCCTAGGTGTTAAAGGAATATAAGTCAATATTTATGTATGCCCTTATAATACAAAGACAAACCTGCTTATATCAAAAGTATAATGCATTCCAAGGTGAAAAAAAATGATTATCTGGTATTTAAATTATGCATCCTATAGTTCTTCCTCATTCATATTCACAAATGAGAGCAGACTCCATTATCAATGTGATTATATCTTTTAAAGGATTTGGCGTCATTTCTACAGGATTCAGAGACCATGTGTTATAGTCTTAGCTACACCTAAGACACTTTGTATTTTCACTGAAACAATTTTATCTTCATTATTATTAAAATATTACGTCTGTCCATCTCCACCAATCTCCACTCTGCTCCCCCACCCAAGTGCCAAAATAATTTACTGCAATGTTCCATAATTAATCGTAATCATGTAGCTTTATCTTTCTGCTAATTTCATCTATAAAATGAGAATGATATATTAAGCAAAAATTAATACATGCGAAGCACTTAGATGAATTCCCTGTACAATAATACCATATACCTACTAGCTTTTGTTGTTGTTACTTTTATTTGTACTAAAATTTTTTTCAACCTTGCCTGAAAACCAAACCCAGGCAGTATAAAACAAAATATTTCAATAACAACACAAAAATAATATATAGCACTTATGTGCCAGGGCACTCTTCTAAGCACTTTACATTTACCAATTCACTTCATTTGCACAACAGTCTTATATGGCCAGTAATATTATCACTCCCATTTTACAGATGAAGATCCCAAAATAATGAGAGATTCAATACTTGTTTTCAGTATGAGTAAATGGTAGACAGAGATTCTAATCCAGGCAACAAGCTCTTAACTACTATACTAGGCCCTCCTACTCTCAACAATTAGCAAAAATCTTTTTTGAGATTACAAGTGACTTATTTTCTTCTTTACCCTTTTCTACATATTATTTTTTACAATAAATTTAATTTAGAATCAGGATGTCAAATGCAAACATGAAAAAGAATGATTTGAGAAATAGGTATTTGAAGCAATTGAACTCTACAATTAAAAATTTCCTATTATTATCTGTTAGATTATTATTCTTGAGTATCTATTAAGTGGTTCTATAACATTTTATCATTTACATATAATATACAAGGGTAGCCTACCTTTAAAAAACAACTTTTACTTTTAATTTTAACATTAAAATTTACCAGTTATCATTTTGATAAAGGCTATTATTATTAAGGAACTTAAGGAACTGCACTTATTTTTATTTTTCTTAAAACAACCACTTCTGACTCAATGTTCAAATGGAGAATGATTTAAGAACAGTAAAGGTGTATAACTCTCCGTAATACATATATACCATTTAAAACAGAATTTTGAAAATCAAAAGCTGCCTTGAATGAAGAATATTTGGAAACTTAAAGACTATGTCAGTGAACATTGTGAAAATGAGAATCTGTATGCATCCTTGAATTGAAATCATTTATAGTACATAGAGCTGTATTTTTATATACAGATTTTCTTACAGTAGAATATATTTTATATTAGTTTAATAAGGAGACTGGAAAAAGACAGATTGCTGGGGGAAAATAAACAAAAGTAGACTGGATGTAATGAAATCTACCTCTTCCTTATATGACTTCCTCTTCTTACTAAGACTCTTGATTTCATCAATTGTTGGACAAAACGATTTTCAATTTCTGAACTTTTAATTGGCCATGATGATGAAATCCTAGAGAGATCATTTTTTAAAAAATTGATCTGGTATCAAAGCATTCCCAGAATACCTAGGTAGGATGACATCTTATTATAAAAATATCATACTTGCCAGATTTACAAGAGTCAAAAGAAAAACCCCATCCTTTAAATAGTATTCTGGGCTACTATTACTTATGATAAAGTCATCTTTATCCATAACTGAAAAAATTCCTTAGTAGTATAGATATTTAAGTAGAAGTAGTAGTCACATAAAATAGACCTCTCTAATACTTAAGAATACCTAAGATCTTGAAGAATGGCTGGCTTAAGCAACTTCAACTTATTAGACTCTAGGGTTAAACACTTTGTTTACACTTTCAAGCTACTGACTAGAACAAGATCTTTAGATTATCCAGATACATTTGTTCATTTTCATTTCTCTATAAACAGTTGAAGTTTTCTATATCTTACATATAAAGTTTAGATGTTTGAGTAACAGCCATATCATATAACCACATCTGCTTGTGAGACCAGCAGACCAATAGACCTTGTTCTATTTCCAATTCTGCCATTAATTTCTATAGGCCAGAATCTGAGTTTCATTTGTCTCACACATAAAACTAAGAAGTTTGACAAGTTTCATTTTCTTAGTTTATTATATAATGCTGAGAATCTATGCAGATCTACTTCATTCTTTTTATCTCTTTTGAGGACATAAATCAGGTATGAAGTTCTTCATTTCATTTAGAATAAATCATAAAAAACAATAATGGTCATTGCATTAAGCACAATATACTGAATGTACAAGATAAAATCAATCATACTCAGAGCAGCACAGGATATTATTCTTAAAGTAATCATCAATTGTGAAAAATAAAAGAATCAAGTTTTATTTAAATTATAACTAAGGGTGTTTGCCAAGGAAAATGCTGGGGCCTCGGTTAGATAGCCCTGTCACAGCTCAGGAAAAAAATGAATGGAACTGAGGGAAACAGTTGGTAGTAGGGCTATTCATTTGTGCTTATCACCTTGATCAGCTCTAGTTCGTATTTTTGGACTTTCCTACTCAGTTTACATTTCAGCCATTCCTTTCAGTCTTTAGATCCCAATCCAGAATTCTAGGACCTGCCTGCCTAATCTGAAACAAGTTGCATACCATTGTCAACCCTTATTCTAAACCTGCTCTCAAAGACTGCTAGTTTCCTAAATATGTACTTGTATATAAAACTGGCCTCAATAGGGGCCCCTCGGTGGCGCATTGGTTGGGCATCTGCCTTCAGCCCAGGGCATGATCCTGGAGATCCGGGATCGAGTTCCACATTGGATTTCCGGCATGGAGCCTGCTTCTCCCTCTGCCTATGTCTCTGCCTCTCTCTCTCTCTATTTCTCATGAATAAATAAAATCTTAAAAAACAAAAAAAAACAAAAAAAAAACCTTAAAAATGGCCTCAATAAATATGTATATATAAACTGTACCAACCGCCATCTTCCCAAATATCGATTTGTAGTCTGGCTTTATCAGAATATCTGGGGGCACTACCAGAAATAGAATTCCTAGGCTCTATTATCAGAGCTCCTAATCTGAATCTCTAGAAGGTAGAAGCTTGGATTTTTTTTTTTAAAAACATGCAGATGTGAAGACAGTTTTAGGGTACATGACAGGTGGCCATGCTGTCTTTCATGATATCCATATTCTCCTAATATCATCTCCTAAAATAAAAAGTAAAATAAAATCTCATACCCCTTTCCCCCCTGGGAATGCTAAGAAAAATGACAAATCATCTACTTTTAAAAGAATATACAAATAGGCAAATGTTATTAGTAAAATATTGTAAAAACCTTATGAGTTTGGATTGTTTTAATTCAAGTGAGCTCATGAGTATCACTGTATGATTTTCTAAGAAACAACAACAAGAACTAATCAAAGTCACAGGGAGAAATACTCCAGTAACTTAGAGGTGTGGGTAGTTCTTAAATGATTCTGAGATACCTACTTGTGACCAGACAACTTATATTTTACCATTATTTCATTGGTTCTAAAATTCCTTTTTCACATTTTAACATCTCTGAAATCAGGATATACCATAAAATTGATGGCATCTCACAACTAATTGGCAGCTTCTTTTTTTTTTTTTCCCTTTTAGTACTAAGAAAATAATAGTGTGTCCTCCAATCAATAGTATCTAAGGTTCAATAAAATACTGTAAACAGTATTCTTCAGCTGCCATCAGAAACAGCTCCTCTGGGGCGCTTGGGTGGCTCAGTTGGTTAAGGGCCCAACTGCTGGTTTCAGCTCAGGTCCTCATCTCAAGGTTGTGATCTCGAGCCCTGCATCGGGCTCTGTGCTGAGTCTGCTTGAGATTCACTTTCCCACTTCTTCTGCGCCACCCCCCCCCCACGCTCTCTCTCAAATAAATAAATAAATAAATAAATAAATAAATAAATAAATCTTTAAAACAAACAAAACCCAGTTACTCTAAAAACCCTACATAGGACATAATTTGCTAGTCTTTGAATTACATGGTACACGAAAGTGAAGGAACATATTTTTTTATTAAAAAAAAAGCAAAACTGTAATTATTAACTGAAGGTACTCCTCCACTCCTCCTCTTTTCTACCATGCCAGTCAGCCTTACAATTCATAACTAAAAAATAAGAACTAACACAGAAACATACCCTAGAGTGCCATATATGTAGTCACTATTTTCTGGGCCTCATTTGTAAACTAATGAGTAGATGAACTGCAAGGCTCCTTTTAGCTTTTAAAGTATATGATCCTGGGACAGCCCTGGTGGCGCAGCGGTTTAGCGCCGCCTGCAGCCCAGGGTGTGATCCTGGAGACCTGGGATAGAGTCCCACGTAGGGCTCCCTGCATGGAGCCTACTTCTCCCTCTGCCTCTCTCTCTCTGTCTCTGTCTCTCATGAATAAATAAAATCTTAAAAAAAAAAAGTATATGATCCTATAACCTTAATTACTTATTAACATTGAACTCACCAAAATTCTCATTTCTTTTTCTCTTCCCAACCTACTCTCTAGTTCAAATTAGCAGGTCATAAGAAAGTGGTCAATAGCTTTATTTTGTCAAACTGATACAGGAGGAAGAATAAGGCTTTAAGAAAAAAGTAAAGTAGATCCTTGAAGAGTAAGATATTAAAATTCCATCAGTACTTTTCAGAGTTCAGCTAAGAGGACCTTAAACTACTTTTTGTTGTAGTTTGTCCTAAAATACTAGGACTTTATCATAACCATACCAGCTATGAATGTTTTTTAAAATAGGATCAATTTGACTGTCTCACAAGGCCTATTTTGATGTTTTTCTCCTAACCTTTTCTGTCATTAAAAAAAAGAAAAAAGGGAAGGAAGAATAAATTTGCTTAATATGAGTATTTTAGTCCCTAAGAAGCTTCTTAGTATCATAATTCATTTTTATATCTCTACTGCTTAGCAAAGTGCCTCATACATAAGATTTCTGAAGTGAACTTTCATGAACTGGTAACAGTTAAGTACATTTATTATTTAGTGAATCCTGGTTTAAAATTGGTCAAATATAATATTCTGGCTTGACATAATTAAGCAGAACTCACTAAAAAACCTCAGCATAATTAAAAAGTCCAGTTTTACCTTAAAACCTGCTTTTAAAAAGGCCTTATAAACAAAAATGACTGTTTCCTCAAAATTCTAGATGACAAAATAAGTATACAACAAGTACTTAAACTTTTATTGGTTCTTAGCCTTGCTTTACTAAGAGGAGGTGGTGGTGGGAAACAAGGGGAAGGAAAATAAAGTTGGGTAGATTTCTTAATTGAAGGCAGATTAGTTGGGTAGATTTCTTAGCTGAAGGCGGATTAGGAAGGTGGACAATTTTTTTTTTTTTAAATTTCTAACTCTGGATTGAATCTTATGGAGAATAACTTCACTGCTTTTTAAAGGCTAGGCATAGTTTTTATTGGAGATAGATGAAAGGATCCCAACCCAAGAAGCCAACCATAAAGTGTATAGTCTTGGGATTTGCAATTCTACTCTAACAACTGAAATTTACAAGATTTTCAACACATTTTTCACAACACATCACTCATGTCATACAGATACTCTACATCATTCTGCTAAACTATGGAAAATAAGTTGCTGGTGATTGGCAATTGGTTTCTATCTTCTGGCCAGGCCTCCGTTCTTAAATGGGGGCACTAAAATTTTTAATTTTTGTAGAAGCAAGTAATGAACAAAAGGCAGCAAATCTGGAAAAACAGGAAGTTAGAAGTGGGTACTTGTGTTCCCAATATTCTCCCAGCTCAAGCTCCCTGGACTGGGTTGATGACAAAGCACCATTAATTTAGATTCCTGGAATGGCTGATGTTTTCCCAGTAGTTCCAACCAACTCCAAAATATTTAAGTGGTAAGAAAATACCACAGTCAGGTAGTGCTATACAGGGGCTCCTGTAAATGATCCAGAATGAACAGAACTCTTACTAGAGCAGCACACCAAACTGCCCAGATCATTTCAACTTCACACTAACTCTAAATTTTAAGTCACGGAATTTTTTTGGATACTACTTATTTCTTTATGGTATGATTTTATTATACCACTTTTCCCAGTTAAGATTTGACATTTATACTTATTGGTATGTCCACATTCCCCCTTGTTCCTGTGCTCAGGTCTTTTTCCAACATCCATTTGTCTTCTGAACAGAGAAGAAACTTTTAGAGTTAGTTGTTGATACTTAAGAAGTCTGTTTGTTTGTTTTTCCCAAAGAGAGAGTGATCATTATTCAAGACAACCAATACTTTGTGGAACACATTTATAAATTTGGACAGGAACAACAAACGTATAATATTTACACTTATAATACAAAATGCCCAAATGTTTCTATACCACGTAATGCCATGTAATTTTTTTAAGCAGTCTACTTATAAAATGAATTCACTGAACTGTATTACAATCTCCCCAGCATTAGGTATTTATTCTAATACTAGTTTTTAAGCATTAGCCCAACTTACCCGGACAAGTGCATCATCTATGATATGGTCACGTCTGACTTTGAGTCTCAAATATGGATTCAACTGCTGTCCTTGAACTAAGCTGTAGAGAACAGTGATTCTTCGTTCACTGTACATGCGAATTCTATTGTCATAATATAATCCCAAATTCTTTGTGACAGCATTCAATATAAAGGGACATGTCATGAAAGAGAATTTGTTCTCTGTTTCTACTTTGAAAAAAGTATAATCTTTATCCATTTCTAGAACATCATTCAGTGGTTCATTAATAAACTCTTCAAAAGGGATAAGTGGTTTTCGACAATCCAGAGTTTTAACACCAAGTTCAGTTTCCAATGGGTCCACTCGAGGACCTTTCTTATTTCTTCTTTCCTCTCCCAAAAGCTCCTGAAGTGTCAATTCACTGGATTCAGGGATGGGCTCTTCATCATCTTCTTCATTGTGATTTGTGTCCACTTCCCCACCCACTACATTTGCATAGTAAACCATTTTCAAGCACTTTGAAGCAGCAACAATAGCATCATCATCATTCACTAGATTCCGACTGTTAAATTCATTGCTTATGACTTTGTAAGTAATAAGTTGCTGAAATGTTTCCATCATTCTACGAATTTGGTCTGCACTGTATTTAGACCACAGTCTAACCAATTTTCCTTGGGCTGCAAGGGGTAGCTTACTCATTGCTTTGCAAAACAATGGCAAAGCCATTTCCAGATATTCAGGACTGTGTAGATTTCTATTCTCCATTACAATAATGAATAAATTCAGATAATTAGGATCTCGAGAGTATACATTGTGATACGTCAAGTCACATTCCACATTAGGTGACAAATACACAAGTGCATTGAGAAAAGCAGTTTCTATTTTTTCATTAGAGAGTAATCTGGTATAGACCCTTCTAATGGCCTCAATATCCACAGACACATCATCAGGGCCTATTTTTTGTAAGTTGTTATCTCCTTGTGAACTATCACTTATCCTTGAAGAAGATGCTTCTGAATCTTCTTCCATAGCAGCAGAACATGCAGCTTTTTCCTTTTCATCTTCATCCTTGTCTTCATCCTTTCCTTGAAGAGATTTCAGTTCTTCCTTGGTGTGTTGTTTGACTTTCCGAAAGCTCTGTACCAATGCCTCAGCACTAGAAAAAACTCTTCCAATAACACGGATTAAAGGGGAATAATCCTCTCTCTCTCTACATAATTCAAGAATTTCATACACCGTCTCTTCTGTTAGGTAAGTCACATCTAGAAAGTTAGAGAAAAAAAGGAGAACATTTATTTTTAGAAGTATGTTTATTTTGTCTTAAGTTCTAGTGAAAAGTAAAACAGCCCTTTTGTACTCAATACCAGTTGAATTACAACTCTTTTAAAAACAGATCTAATATTTAGATTCAACAAACAAAATATATTTTCCTATTTTTTCAATGAACTACTACTAATTGCAACCATCTCATCTTTTATATACCTTCATAATATATAGCTTTTAATGAGCTTGAACTCTTTTCAAAATCACAGTAGAAATTAACATGTAGCTTTAATTTATAAATATGAACCAAGATAACTATGTGCTGATTTAATTCATAATGATACACTTCTTACAACCTCACTTCAGAGCAGAAACTACTGTTCTTCTGAGAGGTTTCTTATCTCACTATTCTTCTCAAAAGACTGAGAAGGCAAGAGAGGTTCCTTCAGCATCCTCTTTGGGAAATAGCCCTTGTCTTATTTTTATACATCTTAAAATCCAACTGCTTCCTTTGAATCCTCCTTTTTAGTTTTTTTCCAGGGTAGTCATTCTGTGGGTGATTGAGAAGAATTAATATACCATTTCTCATAAGATCTGAAGTTAACAAACACTGCCATCTGTAGCCAGGAATCAGATTAGAAGACACCTTATAGACTAACAGGATATTGTTACAGAGTAATAAAAAATACAGTGGGGTAAGAACGGATATAAAAGCAGACAAGTAAAACAGATTACTATGTAGTCACCAAAATCTTTTTCCTCTCCTTTCTGGGCAGATTTGGACTCCATCTCCCAGGTTTCCCAGGTTTTTGAGGTTAAGGGCTACTTCAGGCCAAGGCTTTTCCTTCTGGCTAATGGGATGATGCTCCCAGGATGCTCTGGAAGCCATGTGTTGAAGATAACAATGCCACTACAGAAGCATTTCTGAAAGACTATGTGAAGTAGAACGGTGCCAACCTGGAATATGATGGCTGTTAGATAAGCTAGAAATAAATTTCCACTTTGTTTATAAGCTAATGCTCTTTTTGGTATGTACTCAATATTGCAGTTTAGTTGAACCTTGCTAACGTAGAAAGAAGCTTTTCACCTTTCCCTATCTTGCCTTCAAAGCCTTTAGAATGCCAGGAGACTGTTTAATTATGTTTAATCCTTCTTGGTACTTCTCTTGTAATATAAATCTTATAAGTAAGAGTATCTGATTGTTTTTGCAATCTGTATTATTTAAATCCAAGGGAGTTTTATTATGTTTTTCTATCACATCCATTCTCCTCCATAAAGAAATAACTTCATAAGAGGCAAAAATGACAGGAGGCAATGAAAGACCAAATATCAATTTATTATACATTTTCAGAGTTATAGTAATGTTAACAAGTTGAAATTCGAATGAATTCACAGAGAAACAAAAAACATTTCAAGGATTTTTGAGATAAAAATCTCTGGAGTCAGGGACTACTAATGTGGGGGTGAAAGAGTCTGTTGCAGTTTGCTGGCATGCATCTTCCTTTCCTCTCACATCTGTCTAAACAGTAGCTTAGACCTCCATTATCACCTTCTAAAAATTTTCTGTATTTGCTATTATGCTCCTTCAGACAAAAACATACGGCTCTCATTCTCTTCACCATAAAATTTAAATCTATACATATATCCCCTTGAGAGGAATGAAGAGTAAATTTGGAGGTTATGGAATGCATAAGCATTCCACTCCCAAAATGGAATGCCACTAGATGAAACACATTAGAACAAAGAAAAACTCTGTGTGTGTTCTCCTCTTAACAATTTGCTTACTCACCACCTCCATCCAACAAAAAAGAATTTTACATGCTGCTTTCTAAAACTCCAGGTTGTCATCTTCTACTCAAATATTAATTTATTTCATGCAATTTATTTTATTTTTTTTTAATTTATTTTTTATTGGTGTTCAATTTACTAACATACAGAATAACACCCAGTGCCCGTCACCCATTCACTCCCACTCCCCGCCCTCCTCCCCTTCTACCACCCCTAGTTCGTTTCCCAGAGTTAGCAGTCTTTACGTTCTGTCTCCCTATTTCATGCAATTTAATCTGACCTTTCATAACATTTGACTTTTTCATTAGAAAGCACTGAGTACAGTGACTGAAAAGGAAAACCCTATAAAGGCATTCCAACCAAGGAGCTCCTGGGTGGCTTAGTGGTTGAGCATCTCTGCCTTTGGCTCAGGTTGTGATCCCTGATCCGGGGGTCCTAGGATGGAGTCCTGCATCAGGCTTCCCACAGAGAGCCTGGTTCTCCCTCTGCGTATGTCTCTGCCTCTCTCTCTCATGAATAAATAAATAAGATCTTAAAAAAAAGAAGATTCCAACTCAAAGAGTAGTAAATCTCCATGGCTGGAGACATCACACAATTGACAACTCATAGATTCAACACCTCAAATAATGAACTTCCTGGTACTTAGCATGAATCCAACTTAAAAAAAAAAAAAAAAAGGAAAAAAAACATTTTAAAATTAAAAATAGCTTAGCTCTAATGTACTCACTCTCATGATCTACTCTAAAAGAAAAACAAAAAAACACATCCTTCATTTATAATCTGAGATAAGGTAAAAATAATCGCAAAATTTCACCTTACTGAAACTGAGAAACATACCTGAACACTTATTTTTTCTCTTATGACTTGCATGAATATCAGGTAACTGGGGATATAATAAATTGTTTTAACAAGAACATAAATGGCTGTATTTCAAATGAAAATACAGAAATAAAAATATTCCGACCTGACAGCCAAACAACTTCATTAAATAAATGACGTGAAAATATCCTTTAAACATTAGATAATCGACTTTCACTTTACAAACCAACTATATTACCTGTTCTAATAGCTAAGGGAAGAATGAATGATCTGGGGAAAGATAATTCAAAAACCATGAAAGCTCTGTATCTCAACGGATACAAAGATGTCTACATTCACTGCTAGATAGTACCCCAAAGGTTTTGTGTCCTGAATTATACTAGTTTGGTTCATGTGAATACATCAACTTAAATTTTCTACTGAGATTATTTCTAACTCCAAATTAGAATTAATTATCAATCATTCTGTATCTAAAAGGGGATCTTATGAAAACTCTGGTCTTCCTTCCAACTCTCTACAGTGTCATCTGGATAGACACTGTAGGCTGGCTAACTCCAAATCTATTCACCACCTCTTCTCTGACATGCCATCATAATAGAAACTATAAAAACTAAACATCAGTATTCCAATCCTCATTTATACCTGGGTGATGGCATATAGCACAGGTTGGCCAGTTACCTAAATGGAAGTCCACTGATGAATTTCTAAGTGTTTATTTTCCTGATAAATAGGGGCAAAATTGATTAACTCATATTGTAGTACAACAAAAGAATCTGCTAATCAGCAGATATGTGAAAAAAGATAGTATCATCTTCAAATTATCTAAGCAAAAGCATGCATATCTCTACAAATTACAAAATATTGTCTTTCAAATTAAAAAATATAAAACAGTATTTACTAATATTTCAAGACCATTTTTCCATAAGGTAGTACTATATAGGTCAATAAAAACACTATCAAATTGTGTAAGAAATAAAAGTGGAGCACCCCAAATAGTTTCTAGGTTTTGAATAAACTATTTGGATATGTTACTTTATAGGAAAGAGAACAAATGATATATTTTGTCTATTAATTTTATGGAGATTATATTGGTCAAATATAATACTGACAAAGGTCTTAATCTATCCCTTTAATAAAGGAAGCAGCAGACCGACATGTCAACAAATAAATTAGGCAGAGGATAATTTAGACACATGTAGGTAATTCAATCTTCATTGTGACAAATGGACTCATATACATGTACTGTACAACATATAAAATTTCTTACTACAATTTCTACCTCTTTGTATATTTGTTCCACAGTAAAAGAGAGTATTACATTCAAGTGATCATAAAATGAACAGCTGTAAAAGTTCAACCAGAAAAATACCAAATTTTACCACACAATGTGAATCTGATCTTTGGCCCCTACTATCAGACTGTCAATACCTAGTTTCTTTTATGGGTTTTAACTCTTTAATAAAGAGTTAATCTTTTTAGGTTTGTTCTATTAGATATATAGGTATACGTTGCTTTTTGACAGTTCCCATGAGGCTACTTCACTTATACTAAGAAAGTTAAAAAGCAAAAAAACATTTAGTATTTGTTATACAGCAAGCCATTACAGAGGCAGCATATACCCCGAGGAGCAAGAGTGGCACTGCCGAGCTCCTTCCCCAGGAATTACACTCAATATCTCAGCTTTAAGTCACCACAACTTTCAACTATGTAGGCATCTGTGTTTATCTCAATTTTGTACATCCATTAGCAAGATGTGTCCTAAGGTATCAGAACAGCCTGAGAGGATATTTTTTAGATAAGGGAACCTCAAAATTGTTTTCACAGAAATTAATGGTAATTGCTTTTTCACTTTATTTGCCATCTTGGCTCACGAAAGTTTCTTTGGAATGCTCTACTTTCAGATAGTGGGGAAATCATATAGGCATCTTCTGCTAAATATTAGTAATCTCTTTCTGAAAAGTGTGAAACTGCTAACTGGGAGCTTATTTCCCATTATTTTAATTGGAAAAAATTATAACACCTTCTTACAAAACAATGAAAAATCCCTTGTTCCCTAAAATGTAACCAAAATAGAATATATACCTACTATAAGTAACTAAAGGACAAAACACACTATGGATGTCTGGGTGGCTCAGTCGGTTAAGCATCTGCCTTCGGCTCAGGTCATGATCTTAGGGTCCTGGGACTGAGTCCCATATCAGAGCCTGCTTCTTCCTCTGCCCCTCCCTGTGCTTGTGCTCTTTCTCTCAAATCAATAAAAAATCTTTTTAAAAAAAATTTTAAAAAGAAGATTTTTAAAAAAACATAAAACACTCTGCTTCCTAAATCATCAAATCATAAACTTATTAACAAAGTGGGTTTTTTTAATGCAGTAATATGACCTATCTCAAAGGACAGCAACACCCAGATACCCTTTGTTGATGCGCTGTTCAGAATGCCTTCAAGTGTTTCTGACATTCTACTAATTCTATATAAAATGTGCCCATACTTTTCCTATTTGGTGTTTCACTTAAAATGCTGAACAGACATAAATTACTTTAAAAACCATTATAATAAGAGACACAAACATTCACAATGTTTAGATGTTCTACTGAGAAAATGCTGAATGAAGAAACATTTCTGTATGGTGTATCTGTGTATTTTACAATGTATACATGCTCCTGAAAATACACTTAGTCTATAAAATTTTATACTTAAGAAAATTTTTATGCAAAAACAGAGTTTGGGGCAGGCTACTTAATACATATAGAACTTTGTAATCAGAATTAACAAATATAATTAACAATCAAAAGTACAAGTGTACTTAATGCATTTGTTAATTCCTAATAGGAAAAATACTATAGTAAGTAGAAAGTTGTAGGAAAAAGGGAGTAGGAGGACAGAGTAGCATATTGGAAGAAAGTATAAGGAGCTGCTAAATTACACAGACTTGAGCAAAAACAGGAAGCAAAGATTACTAATAACTACTCAATAAGCACCTATGATGAAGCACAGAGGCAAAAACATGTGTCCATCTACCCTGTACTATAATTCCCCATAGGTGGCTGCATTCAATTGCACCAGCACATTCTACATTAACTGTTACTCTGTGGTACACACTTGCTGGAAAATATGTATAATGGAGTCAACTGCAACTTCCCTATTATACATAATGACAAACATCCACAGACTTATCCAGTGTGAGATTAAATCATATAACAGAATCATACATTTTGAAACAGTATAAAGTTGTTATCAAGTTATGAAAACACCTTTACTGTGAAATTAGAGTGAAAGGTATAACATAATTCCATATAACCAATTAAACCTACATTCAAATCATGCTACTGAAAACTTTAGAGGTGTTCTCCAACTTATACATGCCTTAAACAAAAAGCTTTCTCTTTTAAAGTACAATTACCTCTGATGAGCTGAGCCCGGTCAGTTATTTAGAAATTCAATTACCTTGTTACTAACAATGATTATCTTCACTTAAGGAAAAGAAACCTTGGATTTGAAGATCTAAAAACATATATATTTTTAAAACAATTTTGGAATACAGGATCATTTAGAAAACAAGTGTTTGGGTGAAGACTGCCATCGGTAGGTGATGATTCTTGGCAGTATGAGTGTGCCAAATGTCTAGAAGAAGCTGAGCAGAATATGGAATGAGTATTGAAAAGAAAACTGAATTATTTCTCAAGTGATGGCTACAAAATTATGCTTTGCTCTTGGAAATGGAAAGGACTGCCACCACTTTTTTCTGCTTCTTTCACCCTCATTAACGCTGGGGTTTCACAACTCATTTTACATATTCAGCCCAGTTATTTGATAATTTAGTTAGATTTTGTGGTCTAATTTAGGGGATTACCACTTAATACACATTCTTCTTAGTGGAAAATGTTCAAAAGTTCCAATCCATTAACAAAGCAACTTTTGGAATATAATCTGCTTCTAATTAGAGACCATTAGAACAATAAGATACCATAAGATACCATTAAGTTATTAGTTCCATTATAAGTTCTGTCCTTTACCACAATAAATAAATATAATGATAATAAACACCACTATACTATCTTGTCCTAATGTCACACAATTAGACAAAACAAACAAAAACCTCATACATTTTATTTAAATTTACAATCAGATTCAATCCAAAATTCTCAGTTAAAAATAGAACGTCTTAAAAAAAAAAAAATAGAACATCTTACCTCTAAAATCATCTCTTGCTCCTTGTCCTTCCTTCTTGTTCATTTTTATGTCAGAGCAGGAGTTGTTAGGGGCACCTTTCGAGTTTTCAAGGTAAGCTGAACTTGCTCCTTTCTTGGAGGGATGAGGATCACAGAGTTTTGCATTAATCTTATAAAGCTCGAGGGCTTTAATAGCTGCTGCATTGTTATCCATACGAAGAAAAGTTGGACAGGAAGCACAAAACTCATTCGTGCAGGCCTCATTTCCACAGCCCTCAGTTAACTGGTGGTAGTAGCGTTCTATTAGATGCTTTGCAGCTGCTCGCTTCCTGTAGCATTCAAACAATAAGCACAGTGATTAAGATTAGTACAGCTCTCACATAAAAAGCTCAACAGATCATGAGGCAAGGCAAATTAGTCAAGCACTAAAGTAATAAACTTGGATATTAAGATGAAGTGTAGAAAATGGAGATTCACTGTGTATATAAAACTTTTAGCTACTGAAATGTTTGATAAATACTGCCCAACATACTATGATAAGGAACAGCACCACGTATCAAAATCATTGTTTAAAAATATGCTTTTCTTAGGTTTAAAAAAAAAAAAAAGAGGAGGAAAAAACTTGTTCAATGTTATATGTGCTTAAATTTTTTTAGCACAGAGCGCCTGGGTTGCCCAGTGGTTGAGCATTTGCCTTTGGCTCAGGTCCTGATCCTGGGATCCTGGAATCCAGTCCCTGAATCAGGCTTCTCCCTCTGCTTCTCCCTCTGCCTCTCTCTGTGTCTCATGAATGAATAAATACAATCTTTAAAAAAAATTATTTAGCACAACAGATGAAAATCAAAGGTTTATGGCCAAGAGTTTTAGTATTTTAGCATTAAAAAAATAACATTTTTAAAAAATATTTTATTTATTGATTCATGAGCGAGACAGGGAGGGAGGCAGAGAGGCAGAGATACAGGCCAAGGGAGAAGCAGGCTCCATGCAGGAAGCCTGATGTGGGACTCGATCCCAGGTCTGCAGGATCACACCCTGGGCTGAAGGCGGCGCTAAACCGCTGCGCCACCAGGGCTGCCCTAAAAAAAAAAAACATTAAGAAAATGAGAGTCTAGTTAAAGTATCATCCCAGCTTCCCTTTATGTAATTACAATTTTAATAGTTTATAAATACTTGATTTATAGTTAACACAGAACTTATAGGAACAGAGAAAGTTTTTTCTCCAATTATCTACCATACAAGGGATTTAAAAATAAACTTATAAATGAAATATCCAAAGCTGTGTTATATTACAAGAAAATGATTCTGAACATACATCTTGAACCTAAAACATGTCACTGAACTTGCTTATCAATCCCATGTCATAAGAACATGGAATATTTTAAGTTCTCTTAGGGCAAAATCTTATGTTTCACTTACTTTGTGAACCTAAAATATGTAGATTCACATTCCTAATTGGCTGTTCCAGCAGAAGTTCCAAAGATACTGAAGAAGAGATGGTTTCATCAAGCAAGAAGCTGGACTACAATATCTATCTCTATGGTTTATTCAACTCTTAAGATCTATGCTTCTACTATCTGATGATGCGAGATTACATAATTTAAGGGAAGTGGTCTACTGGATCCAAAAACCATAATTCATAGCTATTCCTAAGGAACAGAATCAAAACTATTAAAAAAATTTACCTAACTCTCAAAATGTTAGTACAATTATCTTACTAACGTGTAAATGGCAAATGGCAATAGAGTTCACATTTTGTTAACCGTGAGATGTATCTTGTTAATCATGAGAAACTGAACAAGAAGGCAAATGAGTAGTAGATAAGGGACATACTAATTAAGTCTAATTTTGTCTCTAAACTATCAAGGTAAGTGACAAAGATTAGCTAGCACAATTAACCCTTGAACAATGTTGGCATTAGAGGTGCCACCCCCTTGCATCATTGAAAATCTACATATAACTTTAGAGTAACCTACAGCTTAACTACAAATAGCTTACCATTGACCAGAAGATTTACCAATAACATAAAGAGGTGATTAACACGTTTCATGTTTATGTATTTTATATTATATTCTTACCTTAACGTAAGCTAGAGAAAATATTTAAAAAATCTTAAGGAAGACAAAATACATTTACAGTACTGTACTGGTATTTATCAGTACCCAAGTTTATATATCTATTTAAAAAAAAAAAAAACTTAAGTGGACCTGCACAGTTCAAACCTATGTTGTTCAAGGGTCAACTGTAATTCAAAACATTCAATTCATTCTGATGCTTCTATTTTTAAAATGTTCCATGCAAATACATGCATGCAAAATAGAGGGAGAAAAAAAAAAAAAAACCTTACAAAAACACACTTAAAAATTGCATGGGAATCACTTAATAGTTACTTTACTACATATAGCTACAAACAACCCAACTTTTGAAAATTAAAGATTACTATTCCAGATTTATTACATAAAACTTTTAAGTGACAACATGTAAAGAGAAGAATAAGAATTTAGAACATTTATACTGTATGTTGCTATCCTCTAGAAAAGAATGAAATATTAATACCATCCTCTCCCAAAATACAGTAGCTTTCCCTAGAGAAAATGTTAATGGATATGTATTTCTACTCTGGAGGAAAATTATGAACATATATCAAAAGTTTTAAAAATGAACAGAGAATAAATCATACAATCAGAGATCAAATTAAAATAATTGGGACAATTTTGCAAAAATGCATTGTTTCTAGGAAATCTGCAAAAAATGACATGCCCAACAATAGGGGACTACGTAAATGAACTGATACGCATTCATGCAGAAATTAGATGACCTGCATTAAATGTCAGAATGGAATAAATGAAAATTACCAAGATCTAAATTTGGCAAGGAATAGCCTTCCTCATTCATCAGTATTTGATAAAAGTCAGTTACAAAGTTCTAAGTGTAAGATGAAGCCACTTTTATTTCAAAGTGTTAACATTTTCTCTAAATGATGTTGAATGGGTTTTTTAAAATTCTTCTATGTTTTTGCTTCTAATTCATTTTTTCTATAATAAACATGCTACTTGCATATATTAATAGAGAAAATGTTAGTTTTATAATTTCATATACATGATTGAATAGCCTTGAGGCTAAATTGTCCATAGGACTTTAATGATTAATTATCAAAATCCAAAATACCAAACACTAATTATTTTCTTAATAAGAATGTCAGGTTTTGTCCTAAGGAAAATTCCCCCAAGCCCAATCATATTACATAATGCCTCTGTATGTAATGTATAAAGGAGTATGAACAGTAAAAACAAGACTGAGAAATTAGATGAACTGCATTAAATGACAGCTCCTTCTGCCTCTAATAACCTGTGCAACCCTCAACAAGTAATGGTCTGAGCCTCAGTTTTCCCATCTTTCAGTTCTAAGGTTTAGGTTATTCTATGTAATAGGTAGGCGAACAAGGTACTAGTGTTTGAGGAATGTCTGATAACATACTAGACATACTGTGCCTGGGCACTCTGGCATAGTTATCTCTCATTTGAATCCCATGACTTTGAAGATATCTTCAGTTCACAGCTAAAAGAGACAGAACTGAAAGAGTAAAATCATATATCCAAGATCACACAAAGGAAAATGCACAATCAGGATAAGAAAAGGAATCATGGGTCTTTTTGCTCTGGAGTCTAAGTAATTCCCACTATACTGTCTCACAGAAAGTGATTCATTTCAAAATAATTCTTAACAATAGTAGTACTAAAAAGTCCTACCAAAAAAAATTCCATAAATACTACGTAACTGAAAAAAGAGCAAAACACCTGAAAAATCAAAATCTGAATCTTACATTTATGGATATCTGCTATCTCACAAGTATACCAACTTTTCTGAGAGGAAACATGCCACAAAATTCTATAAACTTAATGTATCTGTAATTTCTTGAGAACCTACGTGCTACAGATGTTCCCACTTTGGAAGGCTGTAAACCCTACCAGCTAAGAGCTTGCACTCTGAAGCCAGACTGCCCAAATTCACATGTTGGCTCTACCACTTATTAACTACTGGACCTTGGGCAGCCCAGGTGGCTCAGTGGTTTGGCACCGCCTTCAGCCCAGGGCCTGATCCTGGAGACCTGGGATCGAGTCCCATGTCAGGTTCCCTGCATGGAGCCTGCTTCTCCCTCTGCCTGTGTCTCTGCCTCTCTCTCTCTACATGTGTGTGTCATAAATAAATAAAATCTTAAAACAAAACTACGGGACTTTGAATGAGTTCCTTAACATTTCTGTGTCTCAGATTCCTCATCATTAAAGTGATGGTATACATGACAATTACCACGACTGTGAGAGAATTAAATGAGTTAATATACAGTTACAACACTACCTGGCACCTAGTTATTACTAAGATACTCCTAAGTCTATGAATTAGCTATATAAACCATCATTCTGCTGATGCTCAGAGCTGTTACATAAACAAGTCACACATCTAATAAGAGATTTGAGCCCAAGACGGACTCAAAACTTGGGTTTTTAACATCACGAAGAGGAGATTTAATACCAGACAAAGGAAATTATATCCTACTATTCAGTCTGCTTCTCTGCCCAAGACCTAGAAAAACCAGTCACACAGATGAGAAAGGACTGAAAGGAGGCCATGCCAGAACCTCCATGTTATCCGTGCAATCAACCAATATGGTTAATATATATATGTTTAATATAAACATTTTTCTTCTTCCTCACACCAGTGACACCTTGAATTATCTCTGTACAATTCTGTATCCCCATATAATTTAGAGCATATAAAAGGCCTCCATGTTGGGAATGCATACACTAATAATAACATTTTTATAAATAAGTTGTGCAAAGTTATTGCTATACAGTAGCAGTCACCAAATCTAGGCTCATGAGCCAAATCTAGCCAGACACTTGGTTTTTATAGCCCCCAAAATGGTTCTATTTTAAATGGTTGACAAAGTCAAAAAAGAAATTATTTTGTGCAAAAATTATATGAAATTCAAGTTCCAGTGACTAAAAGTCTTATTAAAACATAACCAAGCTCATTAATTTAATTATTGTCTATGGCTGTTTCGCACTACAACAGCAGAGTTGAGTAGTTTTAAGAGACTGTACAGCTTGCAAATCCTAAAATAAATACCACCTGGCCCTTCACAGGAAAAATTTCCCAACTCTCAATTTAGAGTCTGTGTTCCTTGCTCTCCAATGACATTTCCATCTAAGCACATGGCCTGCTCACTCTCCTCAGCAAATCAATGCAGCAAAATGTGCACTTTATCCCAATTATGATTAAATTAAAGGAGAGAGAAAGAAAAAGTAGTAAAGAGATAAAAAGAAAAAGAACAAAAAGATATAGAAAAAAGGAAGGAAATTAAGACAGACTCCTTTCCTTATCAGATCCCTTTAGGGACAACCTTATCTGTCACTCAATCAAAACTACAAGAGGACAACTATGGCTTACTTTCTTTTTTTAAAAGTTTTTATTTCAATTCCAATTAGTTAACATACAGTCTAATATTAGTTTCAGGTATACAATATAGTGATTCAACACTTCCACACAATACTCAGTACTCATCAAATGTATATTCCTTAATTCCCGTCACCTATTTAACCCATCCCCTCCCCCACCCATCTCCCTACTGGTAAACCATCAGTTTGTTCTCTATAGTTAGAGTTTGTTTCTTGATTTTCCACACTCCCCCCGCCCCGCCCCCAACGTTCATTGGTTTTGTTTCTTAAATTCTACTTATGAACGAAACTATATAGTATTTGTCTTTCTCTGATATCTATAGTTAAGAGTTTGTCTCTTGGTTTTCCAGAGTTTGCCCCTTATGTTCATTAGTTTTGTTTCTTAAATTTCACATGAGTGAAATTATGCAGTATTTGTCTTTCTCTGACTTAATTTCACTTAGTGTAATACTCTCTAGCTCCATTCACGACGTTGCAAATGGCAAGATTTTATTGTTTTAATGGCTGAGTAATATTCCATTGTGTATATATCCCACATCTTCCTTATCCACTCATCAGCTGGATACTTGGGCTGTTTTCATAATTTGGCTACTGTAGATAATGCTACTATAAATACCGAGGTGCATGTATCTCTCTGAATTAGTATTTTTTTATTCTTTGGGTAAATACTTGGTAGTGCAACCAAAACTACTGACATTGGCCATAGCAACTTCTTTCTAGATATGTCTCCTGAGGAAAGAGAAACAAGAGCAAAAATAAACTACTGGGACTTCATCAAGATAAAAAGCTTCTGCACAGCAAAGGAAACAATCAACAAAACTAAAAGGCAACTTACAGAATAGGAGAAAATATTTGCAAACAACATATCTAATAAAAGGTTAGTATTCAAAATATACAAAGAACTTATAAAACACCCAAAAAAACAATAATCCAATTTAAAAATGAGAAGACGAATAGGTATTTTTTTCAAAGAAATACAGATGGCCAGCAGACACATGAAAAGATGCTCCATACCACCCATCATCAGGGCAATACAAATCAAAACTACAAGGAGATAGCAATTCACACATGTCAGAATGGCTAAAATCAACAACACAAGGAATAACAGTTGTTGGTGAGGATATGGAGAAAGGCAAATCCCTCTTGCACTGTTGGTAGGAATGCAAACTGGTACAGCCACCCTAGAAAACAATATGGCAGTTCCTCAAAAAATTAAAAATATAGCTTACTTTTTATAATTTTCTCACATATCACAGACTTTTCTTACTGAGTCAATAATGTAGGAGGGCGAGTGAGATCTTCCAGTGAGAAAGCTCTCAAAGTTAAAGTAGACACCTGAAAGTATGTATTTAAAACAGGTAATATTATCTACTTATTTTATTTCTAAGGCTCGATTAAGTGAGACAGTTCTACAAATGAATTACATGTGGTAGGCCAAAGTTACTCTAGAAAAGTTAACAGAAATATTTTAAAAAATAGTTTCACCTAGGGGGAAGGGCACTGAAGTCAGCAATTTGAAATGCATGAAAAATAAAAGATCGAATCATGGGCAAAATGATATGTGATAAAACAAGGTAAATATTATTAGTAAAATCTAGATGATAGACATATTGCGTCAATTGCAAAAATCTTTCAACTTTGCTACATGTATAGAAGTTTTCAAAATAAAACACTACAAGAAAATACTGTCACCATACTATAACTTTTTAGAACAGTCAATCAACTGGCAGAAGAAATGGTTTCAGTCATGAGCAGCTGAAAAAGGAAAACCAAGGTGTCATCAATGGCACTAATACCATGTTTTCTGACTTCAAATCTAGTTTTTGAATCAATCCAGTATTCAACAGAACAAAATAAAACAAAACAAAAAAACATGCCTGTAATAATGATAAAAATTATAAGCTAACCATAACTATGTATAGCAGCTTAATTTACCTATCAAGGAGATAAATACTAGGAAAGTATGTTTAATATTCCTATACCAATGGCAAGTCATTAGGATTAGAAGACTGAGATGGCCCAACAACACAGATGATTAAAGTTGAAAAAAGATCTTGGGACACATAGGTGGGTCAGCAGTTGAGCATCTGCCTTCAGCTCAGGGCATGATCTCCAGATCTGGAGATCAAATCCTACATCCAGCTCCCTGCGAGGAGCCTGCTTCGCCCTCTACCTATGTCTCTACCTCTCTCTCTGTGTCTTTCATGAATAAATAAAATCTTAAAAAGAGAGAGAGAAAAAAATCTTAAACATAACAAGTAGTTGGAAAATAAGTAATGAATATAGGCATAAAGATAAGGAAGCCACAACAATTGATACCCTCAGAAAGTGAAAATGTGTTAGTGAACAACACATTTGGAATTAGTGGAATTAGAATTAAAAACAACGATATAAGGAATAGTAACTATGACATGCAAAACTAATGGTAGATCAAGTAAAGAATAAAGGAGATAAAAAGGCAAAGATCAAAAAACGTCAATGTGAGTGACTTTAATTGAAGATCAAGTTAAATGAAGATGTGAGGAATTAAGAAGCCAGAAGTAAAAGACTTATTACATAATGTGTATAAAGCCATCACCATTTACTTAGTGGTTTCTCAAAGTAAGGACATCTTTTTGTTCCTTCTGGGATGTTACCTCTGTAAACACTCCACTCCCTCCCCCAAAGTTACATTAAACATAAAAATTTTGGAAGAGTGAACAATGGTATCCTAGATCGCACAACTTATATAAATGGATGACATAAGATGTCTGTGACATGGTTATGGTAGGTTTAAGGTTAGGTCTGTTGTTTACAGAGGAATTGCAGGAAATATTAGATTATTGCAAGATTGACTCTGATTGGAAAGTCATTATTACCATATTTAACCAATAAGCCATTAACTATAAAGTAAGATACATTTTTCAAGGGAAAAAAACTAATTATAAGTCAGTATTTTTACTAATAATAAATATGTTTACCATAATAATCTCTAAGCATTATTTTATTGAGGTTTATAATCTGCCCAAAGTACCTGTTATACATTAAACATGAATTAAAATTGTAAAACTGTTAAAATTAAAAAAAAAAAAAAACTGTTAAAATTATTCAACTTTAACCTGTTTTTTTTCTCTAAAAGTGTCACATTTTACAGTGAGGTTATAATGAACTAAACACAAATTATATCCATCTGCTTCCTCCAATTAAGATCCTAAAAGGATAGAAACACAAAAGAGTTGTTGCCATTAGTGTAGTGCATCTATCAATTCTCTGTGATAATCATGAAATAGTCTTTTCATCTCTTTCTGATTCACTATAATCAAGACAAAATGTATTCCTTGGTTAATTTATACTTGAGTGTCTACCACTGACCAGGCAATGTTATAAATTCTGTGATAAAAGAAGGTATGGTTAACTGATTATTTTGCATTACAAATATCTGGATCACTCTTAAAAAATCATCTATTTTAGGGGTTTAGAGAGCTGAGTAAACTTTGGAAACATAAGAGCTTTTATAGATACTGTTGAAAAACAAGTAGAGTTCTTCCAGTGTTATGAGAAAACCCTTAAAAGAGATCTTTGAACTTATACTAAGGATTAGTTACTATACATTAAAGTTAGCTCTATATAGGGGATAAATGACTCTTCTAGCATTTTCTCCTACCAACTGAACTGGAGATATACTAAATTTATCTGAACAAAGATAAAAAGCGAACCAAGGAATGACATCAGCAACAGAGGAAAATAAGGCCCCAGAACTTATTCCCTCACAAAAACACTAACTTACACATGGTTTGAAAACCCTTTATGAGACCTCTAGAAACCAGTTCGAAAGTTACAGCAACCCACATAAGCTCAAAGCCAAAAACAGCCAGACACATGTACAGAAAGCTGTGTTATTTCAATTCCTTTAATATCTCCCCAAACTGGCACAGTTTGTAATCATGATGAAAAGCCCAACCTGCAGCTTCACCCATTGTAATTATGTCCAACATTCCTGTTTTTTGGGGGTAAATGGAGCTACTGAAGCAACTAGTTTCTATCTCACCTGACTTGGAGCATGGCTGGAACCAGCATACACTAGATGCCTAGAGGCTTTAGAAAACAAGACAGTTCACTGGCTTCTTGCAGCACCAGAGAACCTGAAGTACTACAGAAAGACCTAAGAGGCTAAAAGACTATATGTAAGCTCTTGGAAAAGAAACCAACAAACCTCTTCATTTGGGAAACTACAAGCATTAAGCCCTGCTGTCACACACTCTCACTCTCCCTCTCTCAAAAAAAACAAAAACAAAACAAAACAAAAACAACAGAGATCTATGAATTAACCTGACAAAAATGCAATATAATTGCCTAAGGAAAACCAATTTGCTACAAGAGAACATAGGAGACTAGATGAAATCACCACTCATAAGCAAGATAAGAGTATCAACAAAAAGAAAATATAAAAAAGAACCAAACAAAAATTCTAGAGGTAAATAATACAATAAGTGAATTGAAAATTCATGAGAGAGGATCCACAGAAGACTTAAACCAAGCAGAAGAAAGAAAATAAAGTCAAAGGCAGGCCCCACTTGAAAGTATTGAGTCAGAGGGAAATTTTAAAATATAAAGTGAAGAAAGCCTAACACACTTTTAGGATACCACCAAGTTGACCAATAGATGAACCAGAGGAACCCTAGAAGAGAGGATGTGGCAGACAGCTTACCTGAAAAAACAATGGTCAAACACTTCCCAAATATGAGGAAGGAAATGGACATCTAATTTTAAGAGTTTTGAAGGACTCTCAACTATAATGAACCCAGAGGCAGATACTAAAATGCACTATCAAAAGTCAAAGACAGAATCTTGAAAGCAGCAAAAGAAAAATGATTAGTCTTCTACAAGGCAGAAAGTCTTCAAGAAAGACCAGAAAGAAGTGGGACAATCTATGCAAGGTGCTGAAAAAAATAACTACAAACCAAAAATACCATATATAGAAAAACTGACCCTCAGGAATGGAGAATAAAGACCTCCAGGGATAAACAAAAGCTGACAGTTCATCACTACTAGACCTGCCTTACAAAAAATACAAAAAGTCTTTCAACAACAATAACAATAAAAAAGGACTGTAAACAATATAAAATCATGCAAAAATATAAAGATATTTGGTAAAGTTAAATATATAGGCAAATACAGAATCTTCTAATACTGTAATAGTGGTGAGTAAATCAATTCAGGCAGATCTGAAAGATGAAAACATTTTTTAGAATTGTAAATATATGGTAGATGATATAAAACATAAAAAGACATAATTTGTGTCAATAATAACAAAAAGGGGGGAGAGATGTAAAGGAGCTGTTTTTGTATGCAATTGAAATTGCTATCAGTTTGAAACAGATTACAACTATAAGATGTTTTATGTAATCTCCATGGTAACCAGAAAGAAAATGCTTATAGAAGATACACAAAAGAGAGACAGGAATCAAAATATGTCACTACAAAAAAATACCAACGAAACACAAAGGAAGACCTCACAGACAAGAAGGAAAAATTAATTTAAAACCATACAAAAAACAAAAAATGGCAATAATTTTTCCCATTAGTAATAACTTTAAATATAAGTGGATTAAACTCCTCAATCAAAAGACAGAGTGGCTGAATGGATTTAAAAAAAAAAGAAACAGCTATATGCTACCTATAAGGGACTCACATTAGATATAGGGATATACTCAGTGTGAAAGTGAAAGGATTGAAAAAGAGATCATATGCAAATAACCAAAAAAGAGAGGGATTAGTCTCATACATATATATTAAATATGTATATGATAGACATATACACATACACCACAAAAAAACTTTCAAGTTAAAAACTATAGTAAGAAACAACACATCAAATAATTAAAGGGTTAATTCACAAGAAATACATTACAATTATAAATATATGTACACCTAACAGAAGAGCACCCGGATATTTTAAACACCGAAAAAGAACTAAGACAAATAGTAACACAATAATAGTAGGACATTTCCATACTCCACTTTCAATAATGGGGAATATCAACATTGATGCCACAAGAATAAAAAGGATCGTAAGAGACTGTTGTTGACGATATATGCCAACAAACTGAATAATCTAGAAGACATGAATATACTTGTAAAACATATAATCTAACAGAACAGAATCATAAGTAAATAAAAAATCTGAAGCAACCTAAGTAAAGATATCGAATCAGTAAACCAAAACCTACCAACAAAGAAAAACACAGGACCAGACAGTTTCAGTGGAGAATTCCACCAATGATTTAAAAAGGGATTAGTAAGAATCCATCTCTAATTTCTCCAAAAAACTGAAAACACTTCCAAACTCATCCCATGAAGCCAGCATTACCCGGATACCAAAATGAGACAAAGAAAAGAAAAATACAGACCAATATCCCTGATTAGTGATGTAAAAATCCTCAATAAAATACTAGTCAAGTAGAATTCAATTAACACATCAGGAGAGTTTTATCATTACCAAGTGGGATTTATTCCTAGAATGTTAGAATGCTTCACAATACAAAAATCAATCAAACACTCAACCAAAACAAAGGACAAAAATAACATGATCACCTCAACTGATGCAGAGAAAACATCTGACAAAAATGAACATCTTTTCATAATAAAAACACTCAAGAAACAACACAAAGAAAATTACCTCAACATAATGAAAGCCATATATGAAAAGCTAAGATTATACCTAATGGTATAAAGCTGAAAGCTTTCCCTCTAAAATCAGGAACTATGCAAGGATGCCTGCTCTTACCATTTCTTTTTAGAACAGTACTGGAAATCCTAGTCAGAGCAATCAGGCAAGAGAAATAAATACAGGCATCCAGACTGGAAAGGAAGAAACAAAATTACCTGTTTGCGGATGACAGGATCTCATATGTAGAAAACCCCAAAGGGTCCACAAATAAAAAATATATATATTAAAACTAATAAAATTTAACAAAGTTGCAGGGTACAAAAGTAAGCCAATGCAAAAACAAGTTGTGTTTCTATGAACAATGAACAAAAGGAAAATTTAAAAATACTCCTATTAATATTACTCAGCCATTAGAAATGACAAATACCCACCATTTGCTTCGACGTGGATGGAACTGGAGGGTATTATGCTGAGTGAAATAAGTCAATCGGAGAAGGACAAACATTATATGGTCTCATTCATTTGGGGAATATAAAAAATAGTGAAAGGGAATAAAGGGGAAAGGAGAAAAAATGAGTGGGAAATATCAGAAAGGGAGACAGAACATGAGAGACTCCTAACTCTGGGAAACAAACAAGGGGTGGTAGAAAGGGAGGTGGGCGGGGGGGTGGGGGTGACTGGGTGACAGGCACTGAGGGGCGCACTTGATGGGATGAACACTGGGTGTTATTCTAGATGTTGGCAAATTGAACACCAATAAAAATAAATAAATAAATAAAAATTAAAAAATTTAAATAAAATTAGTGAACTTTTCACTTCAAACAAAAAAATACTCCTATTTACAACAGCATCAAAGGGAATAAAATACTTTACTAATAAACTTAATGGAGGAGGTGGAAGACTTGTATCCAAACAGTGCTCCTTGTCCATGCAGGATACATTCCAAAGCCCCTTCCTAATGGAAGCCTGAAACCATAAAAGTACCAAACCCTATATATAATGTTTTTTCCTATACATACATACTTATGATAAAATTTAATTTATAAATTAAGCATAGTTAAGAGACAAATAATAATGAAACAGAACAATTACAATATATTACAATAAGTTATGTGAATATGGTCTCTCAAAATATCTTATTGTATTATACTCACCCTTCTTATGATGATGTGAGATGATAAAATGCCTATATGATGAAATCAAGTGAGGTGAATGACATAGGCATTGTGATGTAATGCTAGACTACTAGTGATCAAATTCTAACAATATATAAAATTTATAAGCATTACCTGCTTCCAGATCACATTTCACTATGGTTAATTGAAACCACTAAAAGCAAAACCACAGATAAGGAAAAACTACTGTACGATGAAAATTACAAAACACTGTTGAAAGAAACCAATGTAAAGATCCTGTGTTCATGGATAAGACAATAATGTTAAAATGTCCATAATACCCAAAGCAATCTATATATTCAATTCAATCCGTACTGAAATCTCAATGGCATTTTTTTTTAAAAGACACATTTTTTTAAATTTTTATTTATTTATGATAGTCACAGAGAGAGAGAGAGAGAGAGAGAGAGAGAGAGAGAGGCAGAGACACAGGCAGAGGGAGAAGCGGGCTCCATGCACTGGGAGCCTGACATGGGTTCGATCCTGGGTCTCCAGGATCGCGCCCTGGGTCAAAGGCAGGCGCCAAACCACTGCGCCACCCAGGGATCCCTCAATGGCATTTTTAAATTGAAATCCAAAAAACAAAATTCCTGGATATGGGATCTCAATGGAACCCAAACAGCAAAAACCATCTTGAAAAAGAAAAAGAAAGCCAGTCTCACACTTCCTGATTTCAAAACATCTTACAAAGCTAAAGAAATCAGAACAGTACGTCAGATAAGACACAGACCAATGGAACACATCAGAGAAGCCAGAAATAAACCTTCACATATACGGTCAAATGAGCTTTAGCACAGGTGGCAAGGAGAGTCTCTTCCACAAATGGTACTGGGAAAACTGGATATCCATATGCAAAAGAATGAGGTTAGACCCTTATATCTTTTTTTTAATAGACATGCTGCAGTTGATTTTTTTTAATTTATTTATTTGACAGAGAGAGAGCACACAAGAGTGCAAGCAGGGGGAGCAGCAGGAGAGGGAGCAGGCTCCCCACTGAGTAGAGAGCCTGATGTGGGGCTATGTCCTAGTACCCAGAATCATGACCTGAGCTGAAGGCAGATGTTTAACGGACTGAGCCACCCAGGTGCCCCTGACCTCTACATCTTATATTACATTACAAAAAAAAAAAAAAGTTAAAATGGATTAAAGACATATACATAAAATCTGACATTAAAAAACTCCCAAAATAAACACAGGGAAATAGCTTCATGACAATGGACTTGGCAATGCATCTTCAATATAACATTAAAAGCACATAAAACAAAAGCAAAAACAAATGGGACTACAGTGAACTTAACTTGTGTACAGCAAAGGAAACAATCAATTGAGTGAAAAGACTACAGAATATGATCTATTCAATCTTCTGGATCTGAACACTTAATGTCAGGAAATAGAGAAACTAGAGGGCTGAGACTGGAAGACAATTACAGGGGTAACAGGACACCTCTCAAAGACAAGTGAGATCAAAACATATGAGATGAGAGAAAGCAAGTAAGAAAGCATACAAAGACTACAACCTGTGGTGAGTGTTTTAATTAACATTAAACAACAAACATTAGCATGCCCAAGGGAATGGGAAGACACAGCAAAGCAGAGGTGAAAGATAAAATCGCTCAAAGATAAAATAGTTAGGGAATTGTGATGCTAGGGAGTTGGAAGTTAAGCATATAAACAAAGACATCACAGATCTGGGGTAGAGTGGAAGAGTATGAATTCTTCAAAGACTGAGAAGTGACTGGGAGATCACTAAACAAGAAAGACAGAGGATGACATACTGAGAATGCACAGCTTCAAAAGAGCAGCATACTGAGAGAATAATCCAGAAGCATCAGTTGAGAACAAGAATAACAGTGTGTGGGAAAGGAACAGGTCAAGGCTTACTGCACCTTATAACCTAGCTTCAGTATCTAGTGATGTAGAAAACAATCTCGCCAAGTCATCATTTTTCACTTCTTATTTGGTTTAACCTTGCTGAGAAATGTAGACCTTCTGGAAATTTACTGTGGGCTTTCAGGACACCATTTTCTGATTTCCTCCTTTCTCTCTGGTTGTTCTTCAGAGTTCCCTTCTTAATCTAGAAATGTTTATACTCCCCAGGGACCAGCCATTAGACACTTTCTCTTTTAAATTCTCTTTGGACAGTTTCCTTCTTCCTTCAAAGCAATACCTGATGACTTCCAAATGTCTCCTTCAGCATAGTTCAAACTCTGCTTGAAAATCTAGTCCTATTCTAGGTCCTCTTACTGTTTTCATATGGGCTCTTTTCTTCAAGAAACTTATTATTGTTTCTAAAGATTTTATTTATTCATTCATGAGAGACAGAGAGAGACAGAGAGAGAGAGAGAGGCAGAGACACAGGCAGAGGGTGAAGCAGGCTCCACACAGGGAGCCCGACGTGGGACTTGATCCAGGGGGCCTCCAGGATCACACCCTGGGCCGAAGGCGGCGCTAAACCACTGAGGCACCCGGGCTGTCTGAAACTTACTGTTTAAAGGAGGTTTTGAAAGCCAGAGGATTTTAATATCATAGGAAATACAGAGTTATGGCAATATAAAGAAAGGCAACTTAGGACAAGGTAAGAAGGAAATGAGTGAGTAAAGGCACAGGAGCCCGAGAACATCTTATGACAACTTAAGTTCAATAGTATAAAGTTTAAAAAAGGACTCGAAAATATGAAGTGGCAGGAAGGAGCCAGATTATGAGACTTTATAAAAAATAAGAATTCTGATTTTAGTCAGCAGAGGAGTAATCTAATAAAGGTGACTGATTTTCTCCCCATAAAAATGCACATGTACTCCAATCTTACAAAAAATTTCAGATTTATATACCATTCATAAACCATGACATAAGAATATCTGTAATACAAATCACAAAAGAGTTTAAGCAAGTAAGTGACTAAGTCAAATCTCCCTTTATGATTAATTCCATTTTGTAAACTGGGATCAAAGCTGGCAAAAGTTGAGGTAGGCATAATCTAGGTAATGAGTATTGTAAAAGACCAGGGAAAGAAAGTAATAATAGCAGGAATGAATAAAAGGAAACTAATGCAAGAAATATTTAAAAGATGTAGTTTGTAGGTGCCTAAGTTTCTGTCATGGGTAACTGGGTAGAAGGTAGTGCTACAAAGTGAAATGATAACAAAAACAATGAGCATTCATTAACCTACAGTGAACAAACACAGTTTATTGTGTCCTCTAATACAATTATTCTAGAAAGGAGAATGGAGAAGCCAATAAAGGACCTAGTAAATCAGAAAATCCTGCTTTTAAATAATTTAGGGAGAACAGTATCCTTTTTATTTTCACTGACCTCTTTTAGCTTTGAATCCCATTTACAGCTAACAAATTCTATCTAATAAAGTACACCATTTCCATTAATATTTCTTAAAACCTTTTTAGGGACACATAAGATATAATGAATGAAACGTGTAATTAATTGACATTGATTCTAAAAACCCTCTTATTAGAGTACCTCAACAAAAATAGCCAGATTCTGCTCATTCTTCTCTGAGAAGACTCAACCAGAGGCAGCTCATCTTCTCCTCCATCTCCACCATAAACAAGAAGAGTGATACTTTCTATTTAAAATAGAATGTATAGGGCTCATTAAATGGTGGCTCAGTCGGTTAAGTGTCTGACTCTGGATCTCAGCTCAGGTCATGATCTCAGGGTTGTGAGATCCAGCCTGCAGGCTCTGTACTGGGCACAGAGCCTGCTTAAGATTCTCCCTCTCCCTCCTGCCACTTGCCCCTCTCCAAAAAAAAAAAAAAAAAGATAGAAGAGAATTTATAGAAGTTTATATGATGTTTCATTTGGTTTAAAAAAAAAAAAAAAAAGGTGGACTATGACTCAGGCCAGTTCTATGCCTAACACCTACCTTCATTACTTCCTATGTCTATCAGGAGAAAACCCAGGACTTTTCAGTAGTGTCATGGCCTTTCACTACCTATCAAGGCTTCCTACTTCCAGCCACATTTTTTAAGCACATTTCCTCCTACCACCCAAATCTACATTCAATCAATATTGAACTTCCTAGAGTTCAAAGAATTTGTTTTGCTCTCTTCTTTGGCTCCAAGTCTATAGAAAAGTTTTCTTCTAGGCTAGAATACAATGATCCCTTTTTATACTGAGTCATCCTCAAAGACTCAGCTTACATACCATTTCCAAGATGATTTCATATTCCATCTTTGCTCCCACAGCAACGTGTACCTACTCTCAGTACATCTTATAACTATTATTTAAATGGTAAGCTCCCTAAGAGACATGACTAAATAGCTTCCTTACAATTATGTTCTCAGAACCTAGCAAATTATGAAATGTTAATAAAGATCCTTCAATTTCTGATAGTAACTATATAACAGTGTCAATTAATCCTACCTTTTTCCAGTATTTAACCATAAAGGGAAATAACTGTCAGAACACTTCCCAGTTTCAGAAAAAGGAATTCTCATCACGCACTGTAGGTTGAAATGCAAACTGTGCAACCACTTATAGAATACAGTATGGAGGTTCCTCAAAAAATTTAAAATAGAATTACCCTATGATCCCATAATTCCACTACTGGGTATTTACCAAAGAATATGAAAACATTAATTCAAAAAGATATTCTCATTTTATGTTTACTGCAGCACTATTTATAATAGCGAAGATATGGAAGCAATCCCAGTGTCCATTAACAAACAGATAAAGAAGATGTGGTGTGTGTGTGTACATATACATATACATATACAGAGTATTACTCAGCCATTAAAAAAAAAGAAATCTTGCCATTTGCAACAACACAGATGGATCTAAAGGGTATAATGCTAAGTGCAATTATTCAAAGAGAAACAAATACTATATGACTTCACTCATATGCAGAATTTAAGAACCAAACAAAGAAAAAAAAACACAAACCAAAAAACAGACTCATAACTACAGAGAACTGATGGATACCAGAGGGGATAATAACCACAGGTAAAGAGATAGGTGAAATACGTAAAGGGCATTACGAGTATCCTTAATGTGATGAGCACTGAGTAACACAAAGAACTGTTGAATCACTATACTCACACCTGAAACTAACATAACTAACATAACAGTTAATTATACTGGAATTTAAAATAAAATGGAACAAAAAATAAAAATCACTGTTTTCTGAAAAAACTTCCCAGTTTCATAGGTATATCAGAGGTATAAAAAGAATATGCAAAGAACATGATATCAGAACCTATAGCAGAGGATCTTGAAGAGATCTCCATTTGATTAAAGAGATTTATATATTTTACGTAAAATATACTTCAAGATGTTATTTAATCCACAAATGCAATTATACACACTAAGTACACCTAAATTCAAGTCATACAGAAATACTGTCTCCCATTCCATATAGAAAATAAAAGCATCCAATCTATGCTATATCTCAATTTCTGATTTCTAGTTCCACATGGAAGAGCTAGGAAGCTGCTACTCTAATCTAAAAACAAGTAAAAAGCTGAACAGACTAAAAAATGAACAACTTTTCTTGGATTACTGAGAGAAGAATATAGAACTGCTGCCCCAAAGACTGGAGAGAGAGGCAAATACAGGGAGCCATGGCTTACTGAAGCAGAGAGCAGGCTATTGCCAGAGGAACCTATAATAGGACAGGGAAACCTAAACTATCATGGACAAATTCCTGGAAGGTCAGCACATAAAAGTCTAACCATTAAAAACTCCAGGGGGACCTAGTCCCACCAGAGTGTCCACAATTTTGATATTTATGTCAAGAAGCTCAACCAGGTTCTCACAGCCCATGTTGGAGAAAAATCCCCTCATATTCAAGCAGGAGAGGGAAAAAGGAACTATAATGAAATATACCAGAGCACTTTACTCTTAACAAGGCTTGGCCTCAGAAGAAACTAGTTAACCCAAGCCTAATCTGCCAGGTATTCTCAGAGCCTAACTGACCTGTGTAAGATATATCCAACTCCAGCCCACTCTAGTCATCCTGTTCCACTTAAGGAAATAAAAAAAGGAGAAATATTTGTGAAGTTCACAATCCAGAGGCACAGGCAGGCTCACTAGAAGACTGAGACCTATACACAGGACTATAAAATGTTTCCCTTCCCCCCTACACCTCACTACCATATTACCAAAGGCCTATATATAGTAATTCCTTTTACGTAGAAAATCATACCCAGTTATCAAGAAAAATTACAAGGCATACCAAAGGGAAAAAATACTGAAAAGACAGCAAACAAAAGAACTAAATACAGCAGGGATGTTAGAATTAGCACACCAGAAATTTAAAACAACTATGATTAAAATGCTAAGCGTTCTAATGGATAAAGTAGACAGCATGAAAGAACAGTTGAACAATGTAAGCAGAAAAAAAACCAAAGACCCAAACAAAAAAAGCCCAAGTTCAAAAGCCCCATAACAAAAATGTAAAATGTCTTTAATGAGCTTAACAGTGAACTGGAAACTGAAGAAAGAAACTGAACTTGAAGACAAATCAAAAGAAACTTCTGACAACTGAAAAGCAAAGAGAAAAAAATACAAAACAGAATATGCAAGCACTGTGGAAAAACTACAGAAGTATAACACGTAATGGGACTATCAGAAGAACTTGAAGACAGAATCAGAAGATATATCTGAAAATAAGAGAGTACCCCCTTTTTAATTAATATTAGACACCAAACCACAGATCCAGGAAACTCAAAAAACATCAAGAAGGATAAATGTCAAAAATAAAATAAACAAAAACCCACCAAAACCCACCAAAAAAAGCACACCAAACCAAAAAACTATGCCTAGGAATATCATTTTCAAACTACAGATAACCAAGGATAAAGAAAATTTTTTGAAAGAAGCCAGGAGAAAAACACCTACAGAAGAACAAAAATAAATATTACATCTGACTTTGCAGAAACCGTGCATACAAGAATAGAATGAATTAGCTAAAGTATCAAAATTTAAAGAAAAAAAAAAAAACTCACCAAACTAAAAATTCTGTACCTTGTGAAATTATTCTTTAAGAGAAGAGAAAGACTCTTAGACAAATAAAAAATTGAGGGCGATCTGTTGTCAGTGAACTTAACTTGCAAGAAATATTAAAAGAACTTCTTTAGAAAGAAAATTATATAGATCAGAAACTCAAACCTATATAATGACAAACTACTGAGGAAGGAATGAGTAGAAATAAAATAGCTTATTTTTCTTAATCATCACTGATCTAACAGATAAGTTTGTTCAAAATAATAACACAATGTATTTAGTTATGTAATACTTATGTGTATATAATTTTAAATATGTATATGCACTTATATATACATACGTGAAACAACAGCAGTGATACAAGGACAGAAGCAAGAAATCACGATTATTTTGTTGTTATAAAGTACTCATACTCCCTGTGATATGATACAATGTTATTTAAAAGTAGACAAGGTTAAGATATAAAAACTCTAAGGGCAGCTGGGTAGCTCAGTCAGTTAAGCAGCCAACTCTTGATTTTGGCTCAAGCCAAGCTCTAAGGGTGGGGAGATCGAGCCCAGTCAGGCTCAGCACTCAAAGGAAGAAAGAACAGAAGACAGAAACAGGGAAAAGAACAAGGGCAACAAATAGAAAATAGTAACAAAACTGTTAGATATTAATCTAACTATATCAATAATCACTTTAAACACATTAGTGGTCTAAATTAAAAGCACAGATTACCAGAGTGGGTCAAAAAATAAGATCCAACCACATATTATTTACATTTAAATATAAAGATACAGATGAAAAATAAAGAGGAAAAATGTATCATGCTAACAATAATCAAAAGCAAGCTAGAGTAGCTATACTAATTTCAGACAGCCAACTTCAAAGCAAGGTAAAATCATGAGAGATAGAGTGGCACAATGTAATGATCAATACATCAATTCTCCAAGACATAACAATCCTCAAAACATAACAGAGTATCAAACTCGACGAGGCAAAAACTGAGAGAACTACAAAAAAAAAAAAAAAAAAAAAAAAAATCACTAACATAATTGGAGACTTCAATACCCCTCTATCAGAACTGGGCAGATCCAACAGGCAAAAAATCAGTAAAGACACAGTTGAACTCAACAGCATCATCAATCAACTAGATAGAATCAACATCAATAGACTACTTCATCCAACAACAGATTACACATTCTACTCAAGTTAACATGGAACATGCATCAAGATATATCCCATTCTGGGCCATAAAATACACCATAACAAATATAAAAGAATAGAAATCATACAATGTCTACTCTCAGATTACAACAGAATTAAACCAGAACCGGGACACCTGGGTGGCTCAGTAGATGAGTGTCTCACTTTGGCTCAGGTCATGATTCTGGGGTCCTAGGATCAAGTCCCACATCAGGTGTCCCATAGAGAGGCTACTTCTCCCTCTGCCTATGTCTCTGCCTCTTTCTCTGTCGATCATGAATAAATAAATAAAATCTTACAAAAAAAATCAGTAACAGAAAGATAACTGGAAAATCTCAAAATACATGGAGATTAAACAAAGCAAGTCAATAAAAAAAAAAATCACAAGAGAAACTAAAAACCTTTTGAACTAAATAAAAATGAAAACAATTTATCAAAATTTGCAGGATGCAGCAAAAACAGTGCTCAGAGGAAAATTTATACTTTGAATGCATAAACAAAGATAAAAAATTAATCATCTACATTCCCACTTTATTAATCCAAAAAAGGAATAAATTAAATCCAAAGTAAGGAAAAGAAAAGAAATATGCTAAGAGAAGTCCATGAAATTGAAAAACAGAAACCAACAGAGAAAAATCAACGTCCAAAGCTGGTTCTTTGAAAAGATTAATAAAATCAGTACTCCTCTAGCCAGGCTAAGGGAAAAAAAAGACCTAAATTGCTCCTATCGCAAATGAAGTAAAGGGACATCACAACAGATCCCATGAACATTAAAAGGGTAAAAAAGATATACTATGAATAACTCTATGCCCACAAGTTTGATACTTAGATGCAATGAACTAATTCCTTGAAAGACACAATCTGCCAAAACTCACAAGAAGAAAGACAATCTGATATGAAAACTGAATAAATAACCTTCCAAAACAGAAAGTGCCAGAACCAGATTAGGTTCACTGGGGAATTTTGCCAAAAATTTAAGTAAGAAATTGTACCAGTTCTCTACAATCTCAAATGATCCAAGCTTTGTGTCTATAGTCTAATCTGATTAAAAGGCCCAGCTTTAAAAGCAGTAAGATCTTTCCACTTAAGACAATGCTGATAGATCTAGAAGGCACTATGCTAAGTGAGATAAGACAGAGGAAGACAAAGACCATATGATTTAACTTACATATATAATCTTAAAAAAAAAAAAAGAACAACACATAAATCAGGCAAAAAGCAGAAACAGATTCATAAATACAGAGAACTGATGGCTGCTGAGGGGGAGGGAGTGGGGGCAGGATAGTAGGAGGGGCAAAATGAGTATAGGGGAGTGGGAGGTACAGGATTCCAGTTATGGAATGAAGAAGTCACAGGGATGAAAGGTACACACAGGGAATATAGTCAATGGTACTGTAATAACATTGTATGGTGACAGATGGTAGCTACACTTGTGGTGAGCATGGCATAATGTAGAAAGTTGTGAATGACTATGCTGTATACCTGAATTTAATGTAACACTATGTGCCAACTAGATGTCAAAAAATATATAAAATGCAAATTCGAGAAATTAAACTTTATATACCTAAAGAAATAAATATTTTCATTATTGTTTGTTTTTTAAAAAGGTTCACCTTTCCTATCAAATGATAGAATGCATGTAGAGTACGGAGCATAGTGGCATGTCCTATGGTAAGTGTTCAAGATGTTAGGCGCTAACTAACTACACAAGGTCTATGGGCTGTGTACATATTTATCATTTATTTACACATACACTGATGCTCGAAAATTCTTCCTACACTTCTGCAAAGGAATTAAAAGGGTTGAAATAAACATTTTACATTAATTTAGTAATTTCACTCTTTCATATATAAGTATTTACTACCTATTATAGACCAGGCACTCTCATTAGGTTTCCACTCTAGTATTAAATGAACAAGACAACAAGAAAATCAAAGTGAAACAAGTCAACTGACATTAAATCCTATGATGATAAATCTAACAAGGTAATCAAGAACACAACACATGACCATTCCTTGATAAATTTGGTCAAGGAAGGCCTCTCTGATAAGGCATCACTGAGGTAACTAAAAGGAAGCCATGTGGATATTAGAGAAGGGTCACAAACAGTAGACACGAGTGTTAAGAACATTGAAACATAAGTGCAAGACCATAAAGCCAGTGTAAAGACAAGCAAGAGAAATGGAAAGGCCACACAAGTGCAAGGGAGCTCATACAGGTCCTGGCAGATCCTCAGATTTTGCTCTTAGATGGAATGCCCTTGAAAGTTCTGAGCATAAATAACATGGTTTAACTTTGATTTTAAAAAGATCACTCTGAAGGCGCCTGCCTGGGTGGTATAGTTGGTTAAGCATCTGCCTCTTGGTTTTGGCTCAGGTTGTGATCTCAAGCGTTGTGGGATCCAGCCCTGTCAGGTTCCTGTGCTTAGCATGAAGTCTGCTTCAGATTCTCTCTCACTCTGCCCCTCTCACTCATGCTCTCTTTTTCTCTAAAATAAATAAATCTTAGGAAAGATCAATCTGGCTGCTACATAGAAAATATACTGAAAGGCCCAAGAATGGAAGCAGCAAAACTACTGAGGAACAATTTCATTCTCTTGGCAAAAGATGATGGCTTTAATTAGAGTGATAGAGGTAGAAATGGTGTAAAAGGACAAGTGGTTGAATTACGGTATTTTAAAGGTGGAGTCAACATGATTTGCTGATAATTTAAGTGAGAAACAGAAATCAAAGATGCTTCCAAAGTTTTAGATAAACTGGAAGAAAAAAAAAAGAGCTGCTACCAACTGAGATGGCAAAAAGATACAAGACAAGTAGATTTAAGAGGATGAAAATCAAGAGCTACTTTGGACATGTTAAGAGAATCAATCAGACATTCAATTATTGGATATATGAAGTCTACAACTCAGAGGGTAAGTTAGAGTTGGAGACAAATATGAGAGCTATCTAGAGATAAGAGATAATGATGGGCCTGAGACCTGAGTGCTAGTTCATACCAACATGTAGAGAAAACTAAGTACTTACGGAAATAGCCTTGATATGCACTGAACCATAAATCACTTAATACGTTTACCCATGTTCCACTTATTGTCTTGGTTATACACCTGAAAACATATCCTAAGCATTAAAGATAGAGGTGGAGAGTAAAGACCAAAGGAGGAGAAATTGAAGTTATTAGAATGAAATCATTAAAAAAAAAAAAATAAAGTCTAAATTAGTATATGCAAAAAGACTCCAATAATATATAAGCTTACAAAAAAATAATAATAATATATAAGCTTACACAAAATACAGAGACAATATACATACAATTGGATAAAAAGATCTGGGTTATTGTGTTAGTTCTATTTCTAGGCTCAACTACAGAATGATATGCAAATGTTAGAAATTTGTACTGTTTTTATGCACCATGGAGAATAGAAAACACTAAGAACACCTGAAAACAAATGGGTAACTTCTTTTATATAATTGCCATTTAAAATGCACCCAACATGTTCCCTAGTTAAAGGATGTCAAATGCAAATGTGTCTCCAAGTGCCCCCAAAAAATCATACTTCAATAAATGTAAGATGCTGCCATTAATCAAAGACCCTAGTTAATTCTTAGGTAAAGCCAAGAATCCTTCATTATCTATTTTGTAAATCCAGACTCAGAAAATTATAGAACCTGGACCTATTTACCTTACTAAACTACTGCCTGATTATGGTTTCCACAGGTATAGGAATTTGAGAAATGGGGGCAGAAATGAAGACTCAGAACTATATTCCAGCGATTATGTGTGGAACCTTACATACCGTTATCAAGACATCATAATTTCCTGCTAGTCCATGTTAACATGGCCAAGTTAAACAGTTTAACAGTTCACTGAACTCAACCAGAACTCCAGAGTTTCATCTGGAATCTTGTGACAAATATCCTATTATGCCTCGCATTCTTGTCATCCTTGATTCTTACTACATAGTGCCAAACTTCACCTACCCTTTTCTATTCTTTACTATTATTACTTCATCCCACTAATCTACTCTACTACAATCTCTAGAAAAAACATTTATAATACAGATTGTCCTTAATCTGCAACTGCTTTATATAATGGTCCCGGTCCCTCCACCTCTTAGCTTTCACTAAAGCCTGGCTTACCCCAAAAGGCACTGCCTATCTTTTACCTTTTCTGTGAACTGACAACTAAAACCCATTATTCTTCTAATTCCTTATATTTAAAGCAATATCCATTAAAACAAAATATAACACAAACAGAACTTGTACTTTGAAAGCCATGTTATCTATGTGAATACCTTTCCTCTCTCTTCTGGTAAATTATACCCATTATACTAACAGCTTCATTTTGCACCAGTCACCTGGATGCCAACTTCGATGCCAGTGTTCACAATCTATCCCAACACTTTAGCTCCCTCTTATCCAAAATACTTGACTTTCTTCAAAAAGGTTCACCTCCTCTGTCAGCCAACCATGACTGTAGGCATTATTAAACACACAACCCATGATCATCACCATCCACCCTTCTAAAAATTTCATTTACACTGAACTATCTCTATGACCTATCGGGCTTTTTGTAACCAACCCAACTCTTGTGCCTGGCCCCACAACCTATCCAATCATGGTATTCACCAATGACATATAAATTCAACTCCTTCAGTGTTAACAACCTATGCACATGCCATTAGCATACTGCCCCATCTGCTCTGCTAACACCCAACCTTGAAATACCATGCCACTTTTCTGGCTAGTAAAGGGTCTTTAAACTCCAACTATGATAAGTTTCCTAACTTCAACTAGCTGCTCAGTAGCATAAGACTCAATATTTGGTCTATTTCTTCATTCATTCCCCCTAGTCACTTTCAAAGTTTTCATAGTCTTCTCAATTCCCTAATCAAACCCTGTGTCCCACAAAACAATATTAAAACATTTTTCTTAAAAAGTTACATGATCAGAAAGTTACGATTTTTAAAAATCACTTAATTAGGATGGTTAACTATCAAAAACAGATAATTACAAGTACTGATGAGAATGTGGAAAAATTATAACCCTTGGATGGAGTGTAAAATGGTACAATCCCTATGAAAAACAGTACGAAGTTTCTTCAAAAAATTAAACAAAGAATTACCATATGATCCAGCAATTCTACTTGTGGGTATCTACCCAAAGAAATAAAGGTAGAGTCTCAGAGCAATTTAGACACCCATGTTCATGACAGATTAACTATAGCAAAAACGGGACGCCTGGATGGCTCAGCAGTTGGGCGTCTGTCTGTCTGCCTTTGATTCGGGGCGTGATCCCAATCCAGGGATTGGATCCCACATCGGGCTCCCTATGGGCAGCCTGCTTCTCCCTCTGTCTTTGTCTCTGCCTCTATCTGTGTCTCTCAGGAATAAATAAATAAAATCTTAAAAAAAAAAAAATCACAAAAACATGAAAGTAATCCAACTGTCCATCGATGGGTGAAAGGATGAATAAAATGCCATACACACACACACACACGAATATTATTTGGCCTTAAAAAGGAAGAAAATTCTGACACATGTCACGGTGTGGATGAACCTCGAGGACATTACACTAAATGAAATAAAGCCATCACAAAAAGACAAATATACATGATTCCCCTTGTATGAGGCAGAATTTAATAGTCTAATCAGTGTGAAAATCAGACACAAAAAATAGAATGATGGTTGCTGGCAGATGGGGAGAAGGGGGAATTGGGAGTTACTGTTTAAAAGATACAGTTTCAGTATTGCAAGATGAAGAGAGCTGTAGAGATGATGGTGGCAAATGGTTGCATGCATCATTGAACTGCACAGTTAAAAATAATAAAGATGATAAATTATGTGTATTTTACCACAAAAATTTTTTTTTGCCAAATTAAAAAAAAAAGGTTACATGGACACATAAATTTGAGAAATACATCTTACAGTCCCTTCTTGGAGATTCACAATGTATAACACCACTTTAGAGTATATTTCCACCATTTTCAGTAAAGAAACCTGTTTAACTTTGCAGTTTCCAAACTCAACAATTGAACCTCCTTTTCAAGAAATGTGTCATATCATCTCAAAGGAGACAAACAGTGGTACAGCAGACCTAAACGAATTTACTGAGAAAATTCTTTGAGAATGACTTGACTTCCCCATTCACACCTACAAACATAGTTAACATCACATATCCATCTTTAGCTCCTTCAGTAGTTTTGGAAGATAGGGGCCTTCGCTCTTATTCAAAAGCGATCCCTATACCTATTTCTTCTTTCCAACCCTTACTACCTTAAAAACCTTGCTTCAGTAATTACCATTTTCCTATTAACTTAAACTTCTTAAATTCCTACAACCAATCACTGAAGTCTTAACTATTTCACTTTCCAAATATTTTTCTTACATCCAGGGAATGTTATCCTGAATTCCTATCACTGTCCTTCTTAAGGCTTTCATGGACTGAACTATTGAAGCCCTGATCACCCTACCACCACACACTTCTCTTGACCACACACTTCTCTTCAATTAGGTTTCTCTGCTGCCAATACTATTAAAATTTTATGTCTAACAAGGTTACTACACCTTCCTTAGCAAATTCTTTTTTGACCCTCAAATACCTATGAAACAGGCCTAGGCCCTTCACATAGCATGCAAGGCTTTAACCCTATCAAGTCTTATCTCCTTTCTATTTCCTGTCTTTCAATCAGTTTATGATTTAAAAATCCTCAACTACCTACTGTTCCCTAAGCTCATTGTGCCGATTTATAACTTTACCCATACTTCTGCCTAGAACAACCCTGCCAATGCTTTCTGCTACTTAACTCCCAATTATACTTCAAGATTTAATTTGGCCGTCCCTGGCCACCCTGACTTCCCTGCATTAGGCTCCTACTATATACCTAGGTAACTCAATACTCCTTTATGTTCCTGTTGCATCCTAAGTATCCTTCTACTATGATGATTGATGATTTGCTTTCCTGTCCTTCACACTGATTAGACTATTCTGTGGGCTAGGAACTTATTATGAAGCAACTTTGGTTTGTTTTTTGGCTTTTTTAAAAAGATTTTATTTATTCATTCACGAGAGACACAGAGAGGGAGAAAGGCAGAGACACAGGCAGAGGGAGAAGCAGGCTCCATGCATGAAGCCTGATGTGGGACTCAGTCCCAGGACCCCAGGATCACATCCTGAGCCGAAGGCAGGCGCTAAACTGCTGAGCTACCCAGGAATACCCCATGAAGCATCTTTGTATCCACAACACATCACCAGCTGCCTTATATATAGTAAATATTTAATAAATGATTATTAACCTGAATTCTTTCCCCTATTTTCCCACAACTGCTAGGTAACCAAAAAGACATTAGAATCCAGGAGTATACAACTACCTATCTAAAAGTAGAAATCTAAAAAAATAAAAAAAATAAAATAAATAAATAAATAAATAAAATAAATAAATAAAAGTAGAAATCTAATGATATGGTACCAAAGTTTAAAGGAATTTTTTTGGTAGGAATAATATAAGAAAGTTCCTCTCTCGCAATTGGTTTTTTTAAATTATATTACTCTTACATTTGGAAATTATTTTCAAATAATATAACACCTTTAAAGCAATCTAGGGTAACTTAAAAGACACCACAGCTGCAACCAAGATACACTTACATTCGGCTAGCTTCGATGTCGTCAGACTGAGGTTCTCCTGGCGATCTGTAAAATGTAATTGAGGAAAATTAAGCAAAATATTCCATATTCCAAAAAGGGGCAGACATATTATATTAGAAGACAAATTTGAAAACAAGATTTAACTGTTAACAATTTTAAAAGTGACTAAAGATTTTAACAGAAGGAAAAGTTATCAAATCAGATTGCCATTCAACACGTTTATTATAAAAGCTGGACTAATAAAAAAAAGTCAGTGCATTTTTTTAAGGAAACTGTAAACACTGTATTTAGATACCAATATACAAAGCAGTATAATGTATAATAAATCACAGTTATTCACAAAGTCAAATATTTATAATAAAAACATACAACTATGAAACTTTCTACAAATACTGGTTATCCAAAATATTCCAAGTATTCATTTACTGGTATTCACAGTCCCAAACTGTATTTAGATCAGGGGTCAGCAAACTATTTCCTGGGACAACAAAGTAGGGCCTGGGTCAGTCACCTATTTTTGTTGTATTATTAGAATAGAGCTATGCCCCACAAAGCCTAAAGTATTTATTATCTGGACCATTAAGAAAAGTTTGCCAACTTATGCTCTAAGTAATTCAAATTTAAATCTAATAGCCTTAATGAATTTTGAGATACTTTAAGTGAGATTTATCATTCTAATCATTATTATCTTGGTTCAACAATGAAATTAACTTTCCCTGAAAATATACTGGGGCAAGATGCACTACATATCAAAAGTATACCAAGCTGGGGTATTAAAATTTTACTATGGATAATTATGAACTGATTTGTTATTAATAGTTGTCAGTTGTTTTCTATTATTTTTTAAATATACTATCTTGCATAGAAATATTCAAAACTCTTAGGCACTAAAAAGTCTGTTATTTTCATTTTGGGGTATGAATCAATTTTGCCTATTTCTACTATGGTGTTAAAAAAAGAAACTCCTATTACCCTATTCAGTTTTATAAACAGCATCAGTATATTAAATCAATAGAATAATGATTGCTAACACTCAAATTCTCAATTTTTTTAAGAGATCAAAAGCTAAATGACATTTACAATAACCTGAGTTTTAAATCTATCACTGACTTGAGACTAATCTTGAACAATTTTAACAGAAGAATCTTAAAATCAGAGCCACATCAAAAAAAAAAAAAAAAAGAAAAGTAACAAAAACAGTTTTCCACATTTCTTAGCTGTTAAAAATCTGATTTATTAGACTATGAAAATTACCCCTCACTGCAGTTCATTCATTCAGAGTCCAAGGCCAAGAATGCAAAAAAAAAAAAAAAAAAAAAAGGAAGAAAAAAAAAAAAAAAGACTCCAGCAGCTCAAATATTTTAGAACCTCTTTGCAGTATATTTATTTTCAATTTTGCATAGTTATATTAGAACTAAAAACTGGGGCATGCTGGAGGTGGCAGGTGACTTGGCACTGACACAAATGCAAAAATTTCACTCCACCCTCTCCCCCAGGGAGCAAGCAAATCACCTTTGTGACACACCTGGTCTCCACCAGCCTTGTGGGTAAGTACCCCAAGATTGCTTCCAAACTTGTTTGTATGTCTCAGACAGAAGAGCTAAAAACTGATGATAACCCCATGTACCAGCTGACTCATTTTTGAAAGTGCGACCCTCCAGCATCAGATGTCATACTGTAAAGGAGGCAGAGCAGGCTTGCAAAACAAAAAATAAACCTGCTGGCACTAAGGGAAGAAAGGCAGATTAGAAGCTTTCAAACACGCAGGCGGCAAAACTTTCAAAATTAATAGGGAAAGAGAAAGAGAGAGGGAAAAAAATGAGGACACAATGACAGGAAAATTAAAATACTACTGCAAAAAGGTAAGACATAAGCAAGAAGGAAAACAAATTGGAGTCTTAAAAGCACAATATATACTACAAAGTTTTGAGAAATGGGATTGAAATTAAATACATCATCAAATGGTAGTTTTCCAATTTCTGTTCCCTAAACAAAAGAGTATGTAAACATTAGCATCAAACTGTCACCAAATTATTGTAAATATATAAGTGGATTATCATTTAATATTAACATATATTCAAGTGAGCTTCGAAAAACCATTTATATGTCAAACCAAGTAATTTAAACCAATTCAGTCTAACAGAAGGATAGAATATGAAAGGATTGAAAGAGATATTACCCTAAAAGAGGTCTATCCCTGGGTCTCTTAAACATGGTTATTAGCGCAAGTTTTCTACTCAAAATGGAAATTATTTTTAATTAAGAGAAAAGTGAATATACAAATAACTAAGAGAAACACTTTTCTTACAGTAATATGTTAAAATACACAGCTGAATAAATTTCTAGTCATTCTGCTTATATTTCTGTAATATTATGAATAGCTTACCTAAACATATCTTAGTTAACATTCAGATTCCCGAAACTATTAAATTAACATCTAGCAATAGTTTCCAAGCTTTACTTTGGCCCCACTACAGTTTCTTTATTCGTTACTGTCCAGTTTTTGGAAGTAAGGGTCTAGTACATGTTCATAGTTTTACCAAATTCAGGATATAATCAAAGGGGAAAAAAAACTCAAAAGTACAGATTTAGGTTAACCTAAAGTTTGTCACAGTAACAAACCAGAAAAGGAACTTTAAAACAAACAATAAGTAACATTAAAAAATAAAAAATAAATCTCAGAAGAGTCTCTATTTTAGGTCTTGATTTGGATTACAGAAAAGTAATCACAAAATACTTCCTACTCTAAATACTGCAGTATGAGCCAGAACATTCAAATGGAGGCTCACTTCCAATAATAACAGGTGTAGCTTATCCAGCATGCAAGCCACTCCTTTTACCCTCCAACTGTAACTCTCTACGAGAGAAAATTACATCAGCTTTATTAAACCTGTAAAAATTTCTAAAGCAGCATTTGAGTTAAAACTCTCACCACATTAAATGCACATTGAGCATTTTTTCATAGCTTTTATAATGTTCAGAATGATATTTTTTACTTAAAAGCTTGACATTCTTGAGAAATACTTTCCTGTTTACTTATACAGATAGATCTGGGGGGGGGAGCATAAAATATTTCAGGAAGGATATTAAATGGAGAAGCACATTAACACTTAGGTATACTACTTATTCCTGCCAACTATACATTTTCTTCATTTTGTACAGTATGTATTTTACTTTACAATAACAGCCTTTTAAAGGCTGTAAAATAACATTCAAAATTACCTTTTACAAGCTGTGGCCATTCGGTGACATCAGGGTGATCACAGCTTTGAGTCACTGATTAAAAACAGGTTGTCACACCAGTTTAGCTGCTAACTTGATCTGAGCGTAGGTTTAATAACTCTAATAAATTAAACAAACCTTTAGTTAGAACACTTTAATATATAAACCCAATCCATTGTTCAAAACATAATCTTCAAAGCTTTAAATTAGGTGTCAATGCAACATTCTTCAGAAGAGTAATTATTATAGAAATGCTTTTAAAGACTATTTTCCAGCATTATTTTTTTTTCCCCTTTACTGATCTCTTGAGAAAATGTGGTGATAATCTCTTATACTTTTATGGAGTGCTACAGTTTACAAAAGCACTTTGGTGAAGAGTTATCTTGCTTGAGTCTCATGACAACTTTGGCTCTACCTGATCACGAAAGATACTAGAGTAAGAATTTAAGAAAAACAAAAAAACAAATTAAGCAGGCTGAGAGTGATTAATTGACTCACTCAAGATTTTAGAATTAGTGTTGAACCTTGGATTAAAACTCAGATCTACTGACTTCCTATCCAGGGTTGGAATTTTTTGGTTTTAGTTTTACTATACAGTTTCATTAAGTATATATATGTAACTGAGCAAATATTTAGAATATGGACTGAGATCCCACTCTTTGGCAATTGTTTAAATGAGACTAACAGTCATATGGTTTTCCAGGTAGCTAAATGCTTAACAGATAATTATATATATATATATACACACACACACACATTCAAGTCTAGTCCCACTTATTCTATATTTAGTACGGTAATCAAACATTAGCCCAAACCTCTTGGGGTACTTCATGAAAATGTGTTCTATTCTTTCTCAACCATAAACCCACTAATACTCAATTCCATGAAAGAGATTGGCAAAATATAAAAATACGTCCTCCTCCCTCAATCTAGTATCTTTTGATCCCTTTACTTGGCCTTATCTGAACTTTCTTGATTGTCACGGTTCAAACTTACCAAGCATCCTAATCCTATATAGTTCTGGCAAAGATCTGAAATAACCCAGGATCGAGAACTCTTTGTGCAAGTAGTTCTTCCCCTTGATTATTTCCCTATCAAACTGTATAGCCAGGCCAAATCTGAAAAGTGAATTGAGGAAAAATGAGAAAAAAATACCCTTGATAATGAACACTTTCAAAGTGACAAGAGACAATCATAGAAGGTGGTTACTGGCATGGACCCAAAACCCAATATAAAATAGTAAAGTATCTGAAAATACCTAGAGAAGAGTCAAAATGTTCAGTGCTGCAGCAGCCTAAAAACTTGGCTTCAAATTCAGATAAGGGTGAAGATTGGCCTTAGTCTCTTTAGTCTATATAAATAACTAAATAACTTTAGGAGACTACAATAAGTATTACCCCTGAAAGAAATAATTTCCCTATCAGAGCTACCAGTCTCCTAATAAGAGCCTAAGACATTCCTGAGGTCAAATAAGGAAGAGGCATTGGCATCCCTGAAATGAACAATGTCCTCTCTTGGGTTCTCTCTCATAAGACTAAATGTGTATGTAGATTTAGAAGATTCAAAGAAGTCTAACTTTCTAACATGTCACCATAAAAATAATAAAGTTAAAATCTCTTGACTAATCAATTGAGGTAAATTCATTAAAGAGCGACATGTATTTTAAAAATTATTGAGTCAAGTTCTAGGCTCCTCTTTTATGAGGTCCAGTATTCCAACAGAGCACAAACAAGTTCAAGCTCCAGAGCCAACCTGGATTCAAGTTCCTGTTTGGTTATTTCCTAGATGGCAATTCTTGGCCAAGTTCCTTAACCATTCTGAGCCTCACTGCATTCATAAGGAAAACTAAGATGAGAGTAGTGTCTTTTTCAGAGGGCTGTCCTGAAGATGAACAAACCAACACATAATTTGCTCAGAACAGTACCTGGCACATAGTAAGAGCTCAACAAATTGAAGCTACTATTAACTCATATCATCTAACAGCCAAACCTGCCCCCTTCAATCTTCTCATACATAAGATTTAACTTCTCATAACACACTAACCTCTTCTGATTTCTTTCAGGATCCCACTTATGTCCCTCATAGTCTACCTGGTAGCACAGTGACTTAACACCTAGCACAATGCTTTAAAAATGGTAGGTACCCAAATTTGCTGAAAATGTTTGTCACTATTCTAACCATGACATTAAGATATACATGCAGTTTTGAATTCCAAAATATAAAAACAGCAACATACCATATTTCGCCAAACTTCTGAGGAGCTGGTGAATTCTAAAATCAGGTTCTTACAGATTTTTAACCTAAAATATAAAACACCTCACTCAATTCTTTTCACAAAAACTGGATAAACTAAAAAAAAAAAAAAAAAAAAAAAAAAAAAAAAAAAAAAAAAAAAAATTCCCCAAAAAATCCATTGAAAGGAAATTCATTTTTTGTAATATTTATGAATATCCAAAACCATACAAGTGTCCCTAATGCTGTTGCCAGGACACATGCAAGGGTGGTTAGACAGGTTCTGTTGCCTTGGTGCTTTCAGCTGGCAGAGCCATATTTTCCATATTCATCCACAGAGCTGACAGCATACCATTTCTTTATTCTTTCCTCCCTCCAAAAGGGCTGAGAATATATGACAACTGTTTGACTATATGCCTCTAATTCCTTCAGACACCTATAACCATTTAGCTTTTACTTAAATTCTCTATGCTGAGCATCTGCTATGTTAGGTACATTATACAGGCATCTGCCCACTGCCTCCTAGATTAGCAACCTTGGACAAGTCCTTTTGTCTTTTGAGTCAGTCTCAGGCCTCAGGTTGTTGTGAATTTTAGAGAAAATGTTTTCAAAGTATGTAGGACAATGCTTACTGATACTTAAAAGGAGCTCAATACACAGCAATGATTATTTCTTTAAATCAAATATTTAACATGTCTATCAAAACTTGATCATTAAAAAAACAAATTCTGAGCTTGAAGCATGTGTCCAAACAATCACTATAAATTCTTAACTCATTTGTTAATGATCAGAGCATTTCTCAGTGGAATAAGAACTACAATCTTTTAATCCATCTCCTTTAATCACATATGAAGAAACCAACTCCCAAAGACTAAGAAAATCACTCAGTGGCCTATAGGTTGATGGTAGAAAATGAATGCACAGCATATATAAACACATCTTTCTTCAATTACCCAAGTTTTAAGACCTTGGAGGACCAAGTCTCAATCTATTCAGGAATAGAATCAGCTGGGAAAATCTGTAAAAAGTGGATACTTGATCTTTACTTTCAGAGACTGATTGAGTACACAAAGTAGAGGTGCATGAATTGTATTTTTAACATATATTTCAGGCAATACACAGATCTCAATTTGAAAAACCTTGCCTTAGAAGATTAAGAACACAAAATTACAGGGAAATATACCAAATCTAGAATGATACAGGATAAGTAAGACAAACTGTAAGAACCAGAAATGTTAGTCTTTTTGCAAACCATTAGCACCCTAACGACTTTATTTTTGTATCTGTGTCCCTCTTCAACAGATGGCTCAGTCTAATAATTAATAATCTAAGAAATCCAATCTAATTAAGAAATGCCTTTACTGGTATACATTCATCTGCCCCTCTAATATTTTCATTATTCTTACAATGGTCCATCTGCCTACTCTCACACTATATACGCACAACACACATATACATATGTCTCTATATTATTATTACTACATCTGGTATGCACTTCAACTCCTCTCCAACAGCCTATTTCCTTCACCTCCTTCTAAGCCTAGGTCAAAACTTAATTTCAAGGACTACCTTTTCTATTACTTTTTTGTTGTGTTCCCTCAGCACTTCTCTTCTCCTTTGCACCATGGTTATGTCTTAAATTTATAGGTAAAGCTACTTGTAGCTTTGTAGATTTATAAATGTCACAACTCAACGAAGACTGTTCTCATCCATTCTGTAAACTAAAATGTTTAAATACTGCTTTCATATATAATCCCCACATAATCCCCTCAACTTCATTAACCCCTGTTGAGTTGTGAATCAACACAACCCCTCCGAAAGACCTGAAAACCATTAGCTCAGCTGCTAACATACAAAACCTTTCACCTAACATTTTTCTTATAGAAGTCATCATCATTCCTGTGTATTCTAAATCCAGTGGCCCCAATCCTACTTTATTTCTGTAGCATTTCACACCACTAATCACTCCTCATCTCCCTCTCACTTCCATAATGCTGTACCCACCCCCCCATATTCTTCTACCTGTGACAGCAACTAGGTCTTCTGCTAGTTCATCTTCTTACCTTTCATTCTTGGTCACCCAAGTTTCTTGCACTAGCCCCTTTTCTTAACCTAAATTAATTATCTGTGCAATGTCATCTATTTCTAGAACTCCCCTATACTTAGTACCCTTAACTCTACATCTTTATGCCTTTATCTCTTGAGTTCTAAGACTGCTAGTCTCAGTTACCAATCGTACACAGATATTCGGATATATTATTAGCATTAAAATCAAACTCAGTTATTTCCCAAAAAACTCATTCCACCCTAAATGCGCCTGATCTTGCTGTTTTTCTAGTTACAAACTAAAACTGTTGCCAATCTTTACTTTTTCCCTCTCATTTTTATTTAGCCTTTATTTTTATTTAGCCTAACCATCAGTTGATAATTTAACCTTCAAATTCTTAATCATTCATTCAAAAAAATGTCCACTAGTGGAAACTAATACAATGTTATACATCAATCATATCTCAATTTTAAAAAATGTTAAGAGATTTTGAGTGCCTATAAAGTGGATAAAAACAGTGAAAGAAACTAGACATAATCTCTTATCCTCATGTAATGGGCAAACTGGGCACTATTAATAAAAACCACAATAAATTATGCAACTGCAATGGATAATGCTGTTCTGAGGGAGAAACATAGGATATGATAAGCGTATACAGAGTTCTCACTTAATTTGGGAGGACAGGAAAGGTATTCTTCATGAGGTGACATATAAACTAAGCTGTAAGACATTTATCACACATATTAAGAAAAACCCAGTGAGATGATAATGGCTCTGCCAGTCCAGTCACCCAAATTTGAAAACTGAGTCATACTCTAAAGAGAAGGCCCCTTTCCCAGTATAGTAAATTGCTCACCCAATGCTACCAATTCTACCTCAGAAATCCCCTATATTTCAACACTTTCAAAATAAAGCCAAATCTCCCAAACATTTCAGACCAAACTATAAACAATTTGGCCCAAACTTGTCAGTCCAGACTAGACCATTCATTGTTACATTTCTAATGCTTGAAGATGCTCACAGAATAAACATCTTACAAAAGAGGAGTTTTCTCTTTGGTGATTTGCTTTAGGTCATTTAACTAGTAAATATAAGGTTATGATTCAAACCCAAGTTGTCTTGGCCATACTCCTTCCCTTGTACCACCCTTCTAATTTAAAATCAAACCCTATAAATTTTATCTTTGAAATCACTCTTCCTTTTTTTTCTCCATGCACACCAAAACAGTACAGACCCTCATTACTTCATCTGGTTTCCTATTTGCCTTTATCCTTTACTCCCTCTACTGGAATTATCTTCCAGACTTAGGCCATATCACTGTAAGGCTCAAAATATTCTATGCTTCCCCAATACCTAGAAGATAAATTTCAAACTCCACATATCATATGAAATCCTTGCCACTGACCCCGACCCATTCATATAAGTCTTACTGCCCACTACATAATATTATTACCAGGTTACTTGATGATCTAGTACTATCATTGGATTACTGGTTATTACATACTGGCCATTGGTAGTTCTGACTTCAATGCTTTTGTTTTTCAGGTCACTTCACTCCGTATTTCCCTATCCTTTGCTAACTAAATAAACTCCAGCCCCCAACAATCTATCATACCTTATTAAAAACTCTATTCACTCTAAAGGTTGTATCTCACAGGGTTCCCTAAACTCTTCTGTAAATAACCATTGTCTTTTGGGTCTTACTATACACACAATAATTTCTATCCTATAAGTATAATTTTCTACCTTATAGCTATCTGTGTAAATACATCAGTCCTTCCAGCTGTACACTGGTTCATGATAGGGCTCATCTTTATCTAAATTTTTATTCTTATAGTAATGGAGAGTATGTTCTCCTGACAACGTATCTCCCCTCAACTTAAAAAAAAAAAAAAAAATTAAGATCCATGGCCTGCTGAAGAATTTTGGGCTAGTTCCAAATGGAATTCATGTAGAAACAAACAAGGGTATTATTTTTTTCCCAATTAACACAAGTTTAATCCAATGCCAATTTAATAAAATTCTGAAGACCTAGCATACCAGGAAAATCAAGAAAATCATTCTACCAGAGATTAAACCACAGAATATTAAATAGTGTAATTACAATCAGTACAACTCTCAAAAGACTGACAATATTTACTAAAATTAAGTGCATGCATACTCGGGGACTTAAAAATTCCATTCCTAAGTATGCATCAAACAGAAATGAGTACATATTTAGTGGAATGTTTAGAATAGCAATATTTTAAGTAGTCTCAGACCAAGAGTAACCAAATTATATGCCCACCAACAGTAAATGAATGAATTCTGGTATATTCTGGTATATTCCTAAAGTGGAATACTATACAGCAACTACCATAAACTACCAATGACTACAACCAACAATGTGGATGAATGTCACAAATATGTTAAGTGAGAGAAGCTAGACACAACTAAATGTGGATTCTAATGATATACTGCATAAAAACAGGCAAATCTAATTTATGCTATTAGAATTAATAATAGGATAGCAGTTACTCCCAGAGGAAGAGAGGGAATAAACAGTGTAAGAGGCTTCAGAGTTGCTGCTGCTGTTATTTCTTGATCTGGATGCTGGCTAAACATGTGTTTAGTGTGTGAAAGTTCACAAGCTATATGTACATTTTATGTGCACTCTTCTCTATGTATATTATATTTCAATTAAATATTTATTTTAAAAACCCAGTAAAGTACAAGCATTAGATAAATAGGTAAGTGGAACAGAAGGTAGGCCTAGAGAAATATCCAAAAGTATGTTAATAATTGCTTCTTGTCAAAACAAAACACGAAAACAACAACTGGATAACCTATATGAAACTCCTGTTTTCAGACCCTGCGCTGGATAACAGGCAGTGCAGAACTGTGATCCAAGAGAGAACCAACAGAAATAAAATGAGCCCCCTCATCCCGTGCTCAGATTTCTGCCTAGAGGCTCTTTTCAATATGTAGCCAATGTAGGGAAAACCTAATCAGAGGACAACAGTATCACTAAAGTGAAAACCAAGAACTCAAGCATTCCAGAGGCTGAAGGATAGAATTTGCAAAACCAAGTGAGAAGAGAGCAGCTACACAGAAAAAACGTTCCAGAAATCTGCCACTTGGCAGTCCTTTGATTCTGCACCTGAACTGTAAGGCAAAAGATTCCCTGAAGCTAGACAAAGAAGAGTAGTGAGTTGAAATATTCCCAGCTCATACAGGACTGGGAAATCCCTAAACTCCACCCCCCCACCAACCAGAGTGAACAGAACATACTAACACTGGGGACATTTTGTAAAGAACTAAAAAGGGCCATGCCTTTATAGTAGCTACTAGCCTTAAATATAGCCTTCTGTATACACACCCTAATACAGCCTTGATCAAAGTGGCCAGCAAGTTACTTAGCTGGCTGCCAAAACAAAATTTAATACTCTAAAAAGGCAACAAAACCAGTCACTCAACAACAGACTATTACAATGTGCAGCATCCTTGGGATGCATGGGTGGCTCAGCAGTTGGGCGTCTGTCTTCAGTTCAGGGCATGATCCTGGAGTCCCGGGATCAAGTCCCACATCAGGCTCCCTGCATGTAGCCTGCTTCTCCCTCTGCCTCTCTGTCTCTCATGAAAAAATACATAAAATCTTCAAAAAAAAAGGGGGAAAAAACTACAATGCGCAGCATCCAATAAGTAACTATGAAAACAGAAATATGACCTAGAACCAAAAGAAAAACCGATAATCAATGGACCCTGAAATGAAAGAACTGATGGAACCAGTAGATAAAGGTTTTCAAATACTATTATAAATATGCTCAAAAATTGAAGGCTGAATGAGTAAGAAACAGAAAACATAAAAACCAAATAGAAGTTTTAGAAATACAAACTAAGATATCTGAAAGTATTTGACACTGTAGGAAGAAAAAAACAATGAAACCGAAAACAAAGCAAATTGAAGCAGGGAGACACAAAGACTAAAAATGTTAATGACCTGAGACAAGATCAATTGGTCTAACACACATGTAACTGGAGTCCCAAGAAAAAGAGACTGTGTAAGAGGAGGGGAGGTAATTTAAAAAAGAAACAATGACTGACACTTCAAATTTGATAAAACTATAAATGTACAGATCAAAAAAACACATGCAAAAAGAAAAACTGAGCAAATCCTAAGCAGGATAATCACAAATGAAATCAGTGATAAAGAGAAAATCTTAAAAGGGGGAGGGAGGGGAAGAAAAGACTTCAAATACAGGGAAAGAAGGTAAGCATAACCACAGACTTCTCATCAGAAACAAAGGCTAACATGGAGCACCTAGGTTGCTAAGTTGGTTAAGTGTCTGACTTGGTTTCTGGCTCAGGTCGTGATCTTGGGGACACAGGATCAAGCCCTGCACTGGGCTCCAGGCTCACTGCGAAGTCAGCTTGAGATTCTTTCCCCCTCTCTCTTCCTCCTCCACTGCCCTCCCCCAGCTTATGCACACATCTCTAAAATAAATAAATAAATAAAATCTTTAAAAATGTATATAAATATTTCTTTTAAAAAAAAGAAACAAAGACTGAAAAAAAAAAAGTCAATCTAGAATTATGTATCAAGTGAAACTGCCCTCCAAAATAATGAAGAGAAACTACTATACAACTACTAGAATGGCTATATCAAAACAACTAAATGTTAACAACACTAGGCAACTGGAAATCTCATTTATTGTTAGTAGGAGTATAAAACAAAACAAATGAATTTGGGGAAAAGATCTGGCATTATAACTACCCTATAACCCAAAAATTACATTCCTAGGCATTTATCCAAGAGAAAAGATATTATATTCACACCAACTTTAAAGAATTATTCATTTTAGCTTTATTCATAACAGCTAAGAACTGAAAACAGTATAAGAATGAAGGTACAAACAACTTACACATGCAGTAACACGGGTGAATCTCAAAAATACTATGCTGAATAAAAGAAACCTCATACAAATTAATATACCATTCATATGAAATTCTAATGTAAGCTAAACTAATCTAAGATAAAGTTATCAGAACAATGGTTGATTTGGAGGAAAAAATTGACTAGAAATGGGTATAGGTTGGATTGCAAAGGTGTACACATTTGTCAAAACTCTCATGGAATGGTATGTATATTTGGCAGATTTTATTTTCCAAATATGGTCACCACACAATATAATCCATAACACATACTATTCTTACAAACTTAACACTGGCATTCTCCCATCAGGTGGTGGGGTCTATGTCCCTTCTTCTTGAATATGAGTGGCCTCTGTGATCTTTGAATCAAGAGTATGGTGCTGTGTGACTTAATGCTAGGTTATAAAAATGCCATGTACTTCCGCCTTGCTCTTTTAAGATACTCTTAAAATTCAGTCACCATATATTGAATAAGTCAGCCACCTGGTAAGGAAGCTAAGCGACCACACATAAAGGCAACATTTAAGTGTTCTAGATCTGAACTCTAGCTGAAGTCCTAAGAGCCAGCATCAATCTCCAGATTTGTGAACCATACTTCAGATAATTCTAGCCTCCAGTTATCAAGTTACACCAGTTATCAAGCCACTGTGACATACTTGAAGCCAAGACAAAGCTGTGCCTTCCAGTATGCACAAAGCACAGACTCATAAGCAAACTAAATGCTGATGTTTAAGGGTGATTTAGTACACAGAAATAAATAACTGGAATAATATACTAAAATCAGTTAAATTCAATATACTAAAGTTATCTAATAGTAAATTACTAAGCTTTAGTTAACAACATACATGCTGAAGTTAAGGATGAGGAATAATAATAACTGCAACTTACTTTGAAAAACCTCTAAGAATTAAAACAAATAATGGACAGATACAACACAAAGAAAAATGTTAATTGTGGAATTATATTCTACAATTATTTCACACTTGAGTTGGAGTATTTTCCTAATAAAATAATAAAGAAATTAAGGCATTTTCATGCTAATAAAACCTGAAAGTTTTCTGGCTCATGTATTTGCACTTCAAAAAATTTTAAATTCTTCAAGTAGAAGAGAAATAACACAAGATAGAAAACAGCATCTACATAAAGAAATCTACACAAAGGAAAATAAAAATGGTAAAGATGACCATAAATACCAAAAAATGTTGATAAATCTGGTTTAATAACCTGTTTTTTTTCAATTTTTAAATTTCTTTACAAAACAACTGGCCATTTAAAAGAACTAATTTTAAAAAAATAAAAAATAAAAGAAATGATTACAGGGATGCCTGGGTGGCTCAGTGGTTGAACTTCTGCCTTTGGCTCAGGGTGTGATCCTAGGGTTCTGGGATCAAGTACCGCATCAGGCTCCCTTTGCAGAGCCTGCTTTTCCCTCTGCCTATGTCTCTGCCTCTCTCTCTGGGTCTTTCATGAATAAATAAATAAAATTTTTTAAAAAATAAATAATTACAAGTAAGACTGTGGAATTTATAATTTACATAGAAGTAAAATATAAGACAACAATACCAAAAGGATGACAGAGGAGGGTAAACAAATTTATACTCTATTAGAATTCTCACAATATACTCTAAGAAGTATATTTCTGAAAACAGACTGATATAAATTAAGGGATATACTGTAAATACTAGTACAACCCCTGGGGGCAGAGAAGGTATAAGCTAATAGCAAAGATCAAACAGACTTCTATAAAAATGCTCAATCCAAAAGAAAACAGGAAAGAGGAGAAAAAAGAACGTAGATGGAATAGAGATGAATAGTAACTTGGTAGTCTTAAACCCATTCATGTAGTCAAGTATAATAAATGTAAATGGACTAAACACTCAGAAAGCAAGAAATTGTAAAAATCAAAAAGATGCAACTATACACAGTCTAAAAGAAAGACACTATACAGAGAAGTTGGAAAAGATGTAATATGTAAACATGAATCATCACAAGGAAGAGTGGTTATACTGATACCAGACGAAGTAAACCTTAGGACAATAAACATTAACAGAGGACCACAGAGATATTTCATAACAATAAAGAATCAATTCAAAGGTACCTAACAGTCCTAAATATGAATGCACATGACAGCTGGAGCTTCAAAATACATGAGACCAAATGGACAGTCCTGAAAGAAAAGATAGCAAGTTCACAATTATGGTTGAAGGTTTCAATATTCTTAGTAATTAATAAAATAATTGACCAAAAAAAAAAAAATCAGTAATGACACAGAAGAAAGACATGTATCTAATAAAGCATTCGTATCCCGAAAAGAATGAGCAAAGTATTTGGGTACTCACAAAAGGTAATACACAGATGGCCAATAAACATATGACAACTTCTCAACATCATTCATCATCATGGAAATGTAAGAACCATGATAATTCACGCCCTTTAGTATGAAAATTATTTTTAAAAAATAACAAAATAACAAGTGTTAGCAAGGATGTGGAGAAACTGGAATCTTTTTCTGATTGCTGGTAGGAACGTAAAATGGGTACGGCTTTCATGGAAAATGATACGCTGATTTCCCCAAAAAATTAAACAGAATTACCATATGACCAAGCATTATCATTCCTAGGTATATACCCAAGAACTAAACATACAAGAAGAGCAATCCAAGTGTCCAGTGAATGAATGGCTAAACAAAATGTGGTATTTTTACATACAAGGAAATAATATTCAGCCTTAAAAGGAAGGAGGAGCTCCTGGGTGGCTTAGTGATTTGACCACCTGACTTGATTTCAGCTCAGGTCATGATCTCAGAGCCATGAGATAGATGGAGCCCAGCTTTGGGCTGGGAGTCTGCTTTGCACCTTCCTCTCCCCTCTCCTCCTGCATTCATGCTCCCTCCCTCAAAAATAAATCAAACTTAAAAGAAAAACAGAAATTCTTATACATGCTGTAACATGAGTGAGCCTTGAGAATATCACAGTAAGTGAAACAAGCCAGAAGCAAAAGGACAAATATTATATGATCACACTTATGTAAGTAGCTAGAACAGTCTAATTTTTAGAGACAGAAAGTAGAACAGTGGTCACCAGAGGCTGGAGAGAGGGGAAAGACAAGGAGGTGAGGAAGTGTTACTATTTGAATTTGGGATGATGAGAAAGTTCCAGGCATAAGTAAGAGTGATGGCTGCAAAACAACACGCATGTATTTTATGCCACTGAACTGTACACTTAAAAATGGTTTAAAATGGTGGATTTTATGTTATGTGTATTTTACAGTTAAAGAAAAAGAAACTGCAATGGGATTACACAACCATCAGAATGTCTGCCTTTTGAGAATATCAAATGCTGGCAAGGATTTGAAAGAACGGTGCTCGTGGGAATGCAAAATAGCATTAACTATTTGGAAAATAATTCCTTATAAATTCAAACATAAACTTATTATATGATCTAGTAATTCCAGTTTAAGTTGTTTACCCTGGATAAATCAAAGTATGTTCACACAAAGACACATGCAAAGAGTACCTTTTCTCACAACAGCCTAGTGGTGGAAAAAATCTAAATGTTCACCAAATAAATAAGTAAACTGTGGCACAGCCACACTATATTTGAAAAAAAAAAAAAAATTGATAAACACAAAATGGAGGAATCTCAAATACGTATTGAAGGAACAAAGCCAAACAAACAAAAAAAGAGTACATAACTTACCATATTATTTATATGCAATTCTAGAAAAGGGAAAACTAGCAAGCAGATCAATGGTTGCCCAGAGCCAAAAGGGAAGAATGAAAAAAAAAAATTTTTTTTTTAAAAAAGGGAAGAATGACTACCAAAGTAACATTTTTGGGGAGTAACTCAAATGTTCTGTATCTTAACTGTGGTAGTTGTTACAGTATACACATGCATCAAAATACATAAAACTGTATACTTAAAAAATGTATACATTATAGGATACAAATTATACTTCGTTTTTTTAGTTTATAAGTGGCATTTTGGAGTTCCTGGGTGGTTGAGTTGGTTAAGCATACAACTCTTGGTTTTAGTTTAGGTCATGATCTCAGGGTCGTGGAATTGGGCCCCAAACTGGGCTACATGCTCAACAGGGTCTGCTTGCAATTCCTCTCCCTCTCCCTATGCTCCTCCACTACTCTAAAATAATCTTTAAAAAAAAGAGAATAAAATAAAAAGGCAGCATTTTACATCAATGAGCAAAGGACCCCTCAAGTGGTCTAAAAAATTGGCTACCAAAGTGGGAAAAAAATGTAAGATAGGTATTTGTATACCATATCCAAAAACATCCCAAATGCATTCCAGATCTAAACTTATCATACCATATCCAAAAATTCACTTAGAACAGGTGACAGACCTAAATGTAGAACTAAAACTACAAAAGTCTTAGAGAAAACAGACATAAACCTTTATGACCTCAGATTAGGCAATGGTTTAACACCAAAGGCAACAAAAGAAAAATATGTAAGTTGGACTTCATCAAAAATTAAAACTTGGGTGCTTCAAGGAAACAATCATGAAAGTGAAAAGACAGCCTATAGCATGAGGAGAAATAGTTGGAAATCATCTATCTGATAAGGGACTTACATCTGAACATATAAAAAATGCTTAAAGCCCAGTAAAAAGAAAAAATTAAAACACAGGAAAGGATTTGAGTAGATCTTCTCCAAAGAGGGCCAATCAGCACATGAAATGTTATCATTAATCATTAAGCAAATGCAAATCAAAACCACAAAGAGAAACCTTCACACACAAAAATTACTAAAATAGAGACAATCATCTTTGGCATGGAAGTAGAGCTATCAGAAAGAACCTTCATACATTACTGATGCAACTGTAAAATGATGCAGTCACTTTGGAGGATTTTGGTAGCTCTTCAAAATATTAAACATAGATATCTCATGACCCAGCAGTTTCTCTAGATATATATATATACCCAAGATAGCTGAACATATATGTTCACACAAAAGTTTGTATATGAGTGTTTATAGCAATGTGATTCATATAAAAAAAGACACAATCCAAATATATTTATCAACTGATGACTGAACAGTTCATATATTCATAGTATAATACTATTCAGCCATTAAAAAAAAGTTAAAAATTCTATGTAAAAAGAAACCATACACAAAAGGGCTCGTATTTCATGATTTCTTATATATGAAAGATCTAGAACAGGCAAATTCATAGAAAGCATGCAGATTAGTGTTTGTAAGAGGCTGGAGGACAAGGGAATAGGGAATGACTACTAACAGGTACAGGGTTTCTTTTGGGGATGATGAAAATGTTCTATTAGTGGTAGTGAATATACTACAACCCAAATATACTAAAACTGAAATGTATGCTTTAAAAGGGTGAATCTGGGATGCCTGGGTGGCTCAGCTGTTGAGTGTTTGCCTTTGCCTCAGGGTGTGGTCCTGGGGTCCCGGGATCAAGTCCCATGTCAGGCTCCCTGCATTGAGCCTGCTTCTCCCTCTGCCTGTATCTCTGCCTCTCTCTCTCATGAATAAATAAAATCTGTATAAAAGATAAATAAAGGGTTAATCTTATGGTTATGTGAATTATATCTCAATAAAGTTAGAAACTGTAAAAACTACAGTGTTGTGTGTGTTTGTTTTAATTTCTCAAGAAAGGATAAAAGCTGCATGTACCTGTAGTTATGGATATACTTGTTTGGTATTTGCCAGGCAATTTTATGTTTTTCCACACTTACGTTGAACAACTGTTATGTTTTAGAATTAGCTAAGAAAGAGAGAGGAAACGTTCATTTATTTTTGTACTTAAAAATATACAGCTATCTACCTGTATTTCCTCAGTCGAAAATAATTCTACACACCAATATGGGGGGAGGGGGACAACCAACCAGGAAATAAAGGAGGCTCTCTGGAAATATGAAAATGTTGGAATTTTTGGTTTTATGATTTATAGGAATAATCTAATACTTAAAATTGAGAGTGTGCTGCAAATCTAGGTTGTACAATCAGTTATACGTAGGAGAACTCTGGGATCACAATCACTGTGCACTGGAAAAGAACTGAACTCTCTAAAGTAACAACTGGTCTGCCCTCCCTCTGGGTTCTGTGAACATTTTAGAAATTAATTAAATTATGCTTATTTACCTATCTGAATAACTATAGAAAGCAGACTCATGATTGGTCAATAATAAAACGTTATTTTCCCCCAACAAGGTTATCTTTACACACTTATTTTATCACATGACTTACAGCAGTGAGCATATCTTATCTAAGTGTAGATCAAGTGTCATCTATGGAGATCCTTTAGAAATTCTAAGTCACCAGAATTATTTCAATTTCCTAGTTTTAATGATAAATCACTCATTCTAGTCAACTATTCTATGAACTGAAAATAGAAGCAAATGTGCCACGTAGTCTCAAGGGCTTGCTACTGTGAAATTTTCCCCTGGGTTCTTTTTGCACTAATAGTTCATTTGAGTTCAATCTTATATAGTGCCTAACCTAAAATTAAACTCAGAATTATGCTAGCTTTCAGCCTGTGTTATACACGCACGCGCGCGCGCGCACACACACACACAAAGATGTATAGTACAAGATACTAAAATAACTAAAGGTAGGTGGGTTTTCCTTGAAATAATCATGAACATGTACTTGCAGGTTTATTTTATTTCACCTGTGTATCAAACTCATAAAATCTGACTTAAGGATAACAAAAGACCACTGGCTTCTAATTTAACTTCAAACTGCTTTTAAGAAAACTTACCACATATAATTTTAAGTGAACTAGACTGCTTCTATTAAAAACAGAAAATTGTTGTTCTAAAGACCAGCCATACTTGAAGGACATAAATAGTAAAAATTGAGGGCATTTAATTTTCTATTAATGTGCAGTAAAATACCTCAAAGTAGCTTCATTCTTTTGATTAGCTACCAACTGGAGTAATATTTCTAGAACAATCAGTACACGAACATTCATTCATTCACCCAACACTCACAAATGCTTGAAATTGCACATTAAAAAAAAGAGAGGGAACAATTCGCTGGCTCAGTAAGGTGGGACACCGACTCTTGATCTTGGGGTTGTGGGAGCCCCATATTTGGTTTAAAGATTACTGTAAAAAAATCATTTAAATAGAGAACCATTTACTTTTCTCATACAATCAACTCAATAGTAAAGAAATTACATAATTGCAGTTGAAATTATGTACTTAGAAAAAGCAGGATTCAATAACAGCATAATACAAGGAAGCACTAAAACCAGTGAGTACAAGAGGATTCTTCAGAGAAGGCTTCCCTGAGTAATACTTTGGAATATTTAGCACTATTCCCTGAGACCTAAAGGATGGGTGAAATTTGTTGCCCAAATGTGCAGTGGCAAAGGGTTTGGCAAAGAAACAGGTTGGACAGCTCAAAACACTGAAAAGGTCAGTACTATTGGATGGTTCTGTTCAATAGGGAGTGTGGAGAAAGGTAAGGCTGAGGAAGTAGAAAATCTAGATCACGTGGGACTTGGTTAACTAATAATGCTTTTTGAATTTTACTCTAAAAGCAATGGAAAGTCAAAGAAAAATGTTAAATAGAAAGTAACAAGGTTAGAATTATATTTTTAAAAGATCACTTGAAAAGACAGAATTGTAATTTGTTCACAATAATCCAAAAGAATTATAAACTATTAGAAATGATGGAGTTCATCCAAATTGATGGATACAAAATCAATACAGCAACAACCAAATGTTATTAAAAGATGCTATTTAAATGTAAAAACATTAATCAAATATCTAAGAACATGAGATATGTGTAAAAGGCACTTATGTAGAAAAATGCAAAATATAGAAGAATCAAATAAATAACAAGATAAACCACATCAATTCTCAATATATATTCAATGCAATTTCAAATAATATCTCCAAAGGAATCTGATAAACCAGTTTTAAGTGATTATGAAAGAATGAAAGTCTAAGAGCCAGGATAGTTCTGAAAATTAATAAAAGAGAGGCCTATATTCTCAGATTTCAAAGCTTAATATAAACCTATTTGAAATGAAACAATGTAGTACTGGTGTTTTAAAGAGAAAGACCAAAAAATTTTTAAAAAGCAAAAAAAAAAGAAACTAAAACCCAAGTACATGGCAGGTGATACAGGGGACAAAAAAAAAAAAAAAAAAAAGAGGGAAGAATTCAATATTTAATGTTGGAACAACTAGATTATCATATGAAAAAAAATCTGATTTCTGACTCCCTCCCACATGGACCTAAATGAAAAAAAGAAAAAAAAAAAAAAAAAAAACTCACAAGAACACAAAATCCTGGGCAGCCCCGGTGGCACAGCGGTTTAGCGCCGCCTGCAGCCCAGGGCATGATCCTGGAGACCCGGGATCAAGTCCCACGTCAGGTTCCCTGCATGGAGCCTACTTCTCCCTCTGCCTCTGCCTCTGCCTCTGCCTCTCTGTGTCTCTATGAATAAATAAAATATCTTAAAAAAAAAAAAAAAGCCCACAAAATCCCAAATAACATGAACCTCTTAACCCCTAGCAGACAATATAAAAGAGGATTTTAACAAAAAATACAAATCATAAAGGAAAAGACTCATGATTTCAACACTGAAACTTGAGATTCTATATCCCAAAAGAGAATACCATAATGGGCAAAAAGCAGTATTTTATTCTGATAATTTTCATGGCTGCGCTGAAAAATAAGAAGGTTGTATGAGATGATCCTCAAGGTCCCTTACAACAAATATACTGTATGAAAATGGCTCTTTCTTTTAAAACAATTCTTTAATTTACAAAACTTAAAAGATACCAAAAATAATAAAATTCATATCCATTTACCCACAATTTTCACCATTTAATGCAAATTAAAGTGAGGTAGAAAAAAAAAGGTATCATTTCACAGCCATCAAATTTGCAAAAATTTTAAAATAGGACAATCCCAAGTATGGGCTAGGATGCTGGAAAACAAAATACACATATATTGGTAGTAAAGTATATACTGGTGTATTGATTTCATTTAAGAATTAAAAAATATCTAATAAAGTAAAAGTTGTTCACAACCTATTCCCAGGGATTTCACTTTAATGAGTCTGCCCAATATCTCAACCAAAAAAAATGTGTAAACGCAATCACTGCATTTTTTATAACAAAAAGGGAAATAACTCAAAATATCCATCAATAGTGAAATACATTTTATACAGCCATATAATGGAGTACCATATGGCAAACTGAATAAACTAGACACACATCCACCAATACATATATCTCAAAAAAAATTTTTTAAAGGAATCTGATGAAAGATTCTGTACAATACAGTACCATTCGTAAAAATTTAAAACAGAACATCTATCACTTATGGATACTCGTACAGGGGTACAGTAAAAGTATAAACAATATGATGTATACTCAACCTCAGGATCGTTATTATCTAAGTAGAAAGAGGGTAATAGGACTGGGAAAGATTAGGACGATGTTGCTGTAAGTGAATACGTAAGACTGCATTTACTTCTCAAAGAATCAAAAGTGGAAGAATTTAATTCTGAATGGAATGAATATTTCCTATATTATTTACTGTATGTGTTAAGTATAATTAAAACATATATTCAAAGAGAAAAAATGAATATATATAGTATCTAAACTGAAAGTTACCTTTGAGATCATCTAACCCAATCTACTCTTATTAAAGGAAGATATCGAGATAACATAAAATAAATACTATTGTAGTCATGGCAGTTTTAAACACATGCTACATGTCTAAAATAGCACTTAGGGGAATTAAATCTTGATCACTTAAGAGAAACTTGTAAGGTAGGGATAAGCCTCAATTTCTCAAAGTTTGATGTCAGCTAGAATTACGGAGAACACAAACATACCCTTCCTACTAGGAAAGCCTTGTCAAATTCAGTACAGGGAGAGGCAGTAAAGTGGGGCCATAACATAGATAGGTCTTTGGCCCATTATCTAGGCTGACCCCTAGTCCTGTATCTACTTAAAATTAAAGTTCTGAAGCCTAGAGGATTTTGTTCCTGACCATTCTTTCTTAGTTCATCAACCCACAGTACATATCTAAAAGTAGTGCTCAACTCATCAAGCACCTACAAATATATAAAACTATACATGAAAAGAAAAAAAAATGAGACAGGCAGCAAATGTTTATTGTTCTCATAGAATCTTCAATCCAAGAGGAAAGAAAAGATTTAATTTCAGTTGAGATAAGTGACTTACCTATTTTCCAGTTGAGATCCAACTATTTTTAAGTTCACCCCTCCTTGCCTTTCATCTAGCCCACAAGTTGTAAGAAGAATTTTAGGAGTGAACTGACTCCCTTCTAAAGTTAAATGAGACCAGTTAGACTTTTTCCTGTTGATAATTTGAAATACAGTACTCTGGGCAGTAAAGAAATATACAATAATATCTGAAATGCAGAAATCTAGTTTTATGTATTTAAAACTAAAGTCAGCTTGGTTTTTCTAATATATTTCCTTAAGCATTCACATTTCAATACTATCTCCACTTTTTAAGCATTTCCATTCTGTCAAGCACAATGTATCCCTACCTTACCTACCAAACTTTATCCATTTAATTTCCTACTTTCCCTCTCTGTTTTTTAAAATATATTTAATGTGTCCTAGTCCATTTCAGGCTGCTAAAACAAAATACCACAGACTGGGTGGCTTATAAACAAACTTCTTTCTCATATTCCTAGGGCCTAAGAAACTGGCAAATTCAGTATCTGACAAGAACCACCTTCCTGGTTTACAGACAGCTAGCTGTCTGTCTGCTGGCTGGGTCCTCATACGGCTGAAGAGGGAACTCTGAAATCTTTTATAAGGCACTAATCCCATTCAAGAAGACTCTACTCTCATGATCTCACTTCCAAAAGGCCTCACCACCTAATACCATTACCATGGGCGTTACAATACCAACATATTAAATTTTGGAAGGATATAATCTTTCAGTCTATAGTAATATGTCACAGATATAGAAAAATGTGTAAGAAATTGAATATGAATGAAACAGCTTAAGTAATTAGGGAAACTTTCATTTCTTAGAAGTTTTAAATTTAGAGTATCTTAAACAGCATAGTTTCTATCATCAACATGGAATATAATGCAATGTCAGCTCACTTCAGAAAACTACAAGAGGGGATGCCTGGGTGGCTCAGTGGCTGAGCATCTGCCTCCTGCTCAGGGCATGATCCCGGAGTCCTGGGATCGAGTCCCATCAGGCTCCCTGCATGGAGCCTGCTTCTCCTCCCTCTTCCTATGTCTCTGTCTCTCTCTGTGTATCTTGTGAATAAATAAATAAAATCTAGAAAAAAAAAAAAAAGAAAACTATAAAAGAAAAATGTTACCCAATTACTCTTTGTGTGAAATAGATCAGTATACATATCACATACAACAGGTGCTCGAAAGATTATATTTTTCCCCAAACAAAACTTTATTTAACAAAGGTAAATAATCAACATCCTGATTTACGGCACATTATACGGTTATCAATATTGGCGCATATACACATACAGAAGCACAATAAATAGAATCCATAAGAAAAAATACTAAAATAATTAATAAGCTGGAAATACTCATGTTTCTCCCTATGACCCATTACCTTTATAGAGAAAACATTGGTGGGCATTTCATCCTTTCCCTTCCAAGGAAAAGGATTATGTTGTACATCTGACAAGAGAAAGGAAGTATTTGTTGGCAGTACGAAGAAAATTCCCATAGTGTTATCTACAGTGCTAGAAGTATCATCTCAGAAGAAAATGAATAACACCAGTTTTAAAGATGGAGCTAAAGAGTACAAGAGACAAAATGTGACATTTATCCATATTGAATGGTAGATACATGATTGTTACATTATTCTCGGTACTGTCTGCATATTTAATTCAGAGGATAAATTCAGAATTTATTCTGAATTACAAAGAATATAAAAGTAAATATATTAAGATAGTGGTTACAGGCCACAAAAACAATTCTAAAACTATCCTCTCACATCCAAGAATAGAAGTCTATTATATTAGAAGCTTGAAATGGATAAGATATCCCTCTTGATACAAGAAGTCATCGCATTAGCAACAAAGAGTTACAAGCCTGCATACTGCAGAGACAGGTCAATTTTTTTTTCGTTTTATTTCTGTAATATAAAAGGATCTGTGCTTGACTAACCTCAACTAACCTGGAAGAGTATAGAAAGTCAACTTCTGTATCACACTTAACTGTTAAGAGTCACATTAAGCTCCATACTGGCCAAGGAGTTTCATTTAAGGAACATTTTATCCTATTTGTATAATAAGTGTTGAGGGATCAAATGCAACTTCCATGCTTTTATTTGTGGCATAGATGCTGACTTTTAATAAAGTCTTATATAGGATTTTTTTCTATGATCCAATGTGATGTCTTGTAGATTCCAGCAGACTTACTAGGTTTGAACTTCAGGAATAATCTTACCAAGTAAGAATCTATGTCAACCTTATGATTCACCTGCCATTTATCAAAGTAACAAGAGGTCAAGAAGTAAAGGTAATTACAGAAGGAATTTGACTAAGGATTAATGATACCAAATAGTGCATCAACAATTTTTTTTAAAGATTTTATTTATTTATTCATGAGAGACATAGAGAGAGGCAGAGAGACAGGCAGAGGGAGAAGCAGGCTCCATGCGGGGAGCCTGACGTGGGACTCGACCCCAGGTCTCCAGGATCACGCGCCGGGCTGAAGGCGCACTAAACCACTGAGCCACCCGGGCTGCCCCCGCATCGCTAATTATTAAGATCTATTGTTTATTTCAAATGTAGTTAACAAATTTAAAATAAATTCACGCACTAAATATTTCCCAAAATAATACTTCTGGAAGTACGAAAAGTTTAAAAATGTTTATAGAGAAAAGCATGTAAATACACCAAGGTTCCAATCATGTGTTTACCACTAACCAACTTTGATTTCTTGGACAAGTCACTAAATCATGTATAAGGTCACTTTATACAGTATTATTCCAATGTTTGAGAATGACCACATCTGAAAAACAATCCTTTGAAACAGACAAAGCAAGTATCACCTTATTTAACAGAAGTTAACAGAACATAGGCTTTGAAAGATAAATGACCTGCTAGGACCAGATAGGAAGCTAGATGGGAAGGATGAACCCATGATCTTCTGACACCAAAGTAAGTGCTTCTTCCTCCACATCAGTGGTTCTTGGTGGCTTTTGTTCACTGAACCTGTTGAGACTCTGAAACTTAAAATTTATATATAATTTAGGGAGTTCACAGTCATGAAGCTTAGAATCAAACAGTAACAACTGTCAGCTAAATCTCATTTGCAAACAGCAATATTACAAAAAACAAGTATTAGTTTTTTTTCATTCTCAGATTGGCCTTAAACTTAAAAAAACTTTAACTTATTATCCATAATGGTGTTTACTTACTAAAGATAACTTAGATAAAAGCACACTATAGGTAACATTTCTGAGAGTAAATGAAAATGAAAGCCGGTATAAATATTTATTATTTATAAATATGTATTTATGTATTTAAATTATGACATTATATAGCACCTTTAAATATTTTAAACACCTGTTCCATACACAAGATATGTTTGTACATTAACATCATTTCTATTTACTGTAGTTTTAATTGACTTCCTTTATTAGAAGAAAAAGCCCCATTTCCTGCACTGTTATGCTCAGAGAAGGCCCAAAGATGGCATCTTAGGAAGTCTGTCTTCCTATAATAGTGTAGAAAACACTCAAATAGAAGCAAACTACTCCCTTTAGGTAGGAGAGGACATGTGCCACTGTGTACAAAGAGTCCTGAACTCTAGTCCAGAGACTCAGACTGTGGTTCTAGCTCTGCTACTGGGTGGCCTTAAAAAATCATTTTAAAGCTTTGCAGTTCAAGTTCTTCAGGTGTAAAATGGAGTGCCTGGCCTCAAGAACAGTCCTACTCACCTTTGAAACTTCTATAAATCTAGAACCAGAAGACAATCACCCCAGAAAAATATCAAAGTCTTTATGGACAACTACCAAAGTAAATTTCATACACACACGCGCGCGCGCACACACACACACACACATACTGTGCCCGATTTTGGGTTATGGAGTAGGACCAAGGTATAAAGGCATATAAAGTATATCACATGTGCCAAATAGTTGTCTAAAAGCGTAAAACAATATTCTTTAGAATAGCAGCTGCAGGCAGGAAGTGTTGGGTCCACAGAACTGCCCTATGACCAAAAGCACAGATGAGGCTCCCTTGTGTGATAGACTTCACAAAACATGGTGTTAAGTGGAGAAAGTCCTCTAGACTATAAGCCTCCAAAGGACAAACACACAGTTTCCTGTCTTTGTAGCTCCTACACCTAACCCTCACAGCAGTCACAGTAGGTACCCAATAACGTTAGCTATTTACTGGTAACTAATTCATCCACACTCTGGCAACACACTTTCTAGTAATCTCTAGAAGTCCCTGCCCTTAAAGGGAATTCATAGGTAGTGAGAATGAAAATAACGTAAAAGATAACATGGTAAGAGTTCACTGTGTGTAAGGTGAGAATAATATTAAGAACAAAAAAACGGTGTTTCAGGAAGATTTCAAATGATAATACTTATTGAGGGCTGAAGTGTCAGACATTTTACGAACTCTAATCCTTGAAACTGAGTTAGTTTCACCACCCCATTTTACAGATGACAAAACTGCAGCTCACCAAGACTAAGTAACTTTCTAAGATCAAACAAGTAAGGTTGAGCCCAGAAGTAAAAATGGAATCTAATTCCAAAGCTATCTTCCCTGTATACATTATAATGTCTGAATTTATCTTTTCATTTGCAGTGGGGGCAGAGCAGGGAATGTCAAAATCAGCCAAAACTCTGTTATCCCGAATTATCCTAAAAAGAGAAAACTTGTCTTCACTCATAAAAAAAATCAAAAAACTAATTTCTTAACAGATACCTATGTACTTAATGTAATGTCCCTGTTTTGACCAATACTAGTTTAGATATAAACAAAAATGTGCAACATGACAAGTACATAACCAATAATCATTTAAGAAAATAAACATCTGTAAATATTTCAAGTGTTTGGGTTGAAAAATTTAGATATGATGCATAGTTTTGGATTATTCCACTGACTGCTTATTTGAAATGGCAAATCATTTCAGATGTGTGGGGTGATTTTTTTTTTTTCTTTTTTGGAGGGGAGAGAGGAGTACCACTTTAAAAATGATCTAAAGTTTAAGAAATACAACTGATTAAATGTTAAAATCCAATTTTAAATACCCAATAAACCTTATTACATGAGCTGGGCAAGTGGGATGAGAATGTGTCTTCCTCACACTTCTAATAAGCATACTTAAGAAGGTATTTTTTTAAGCCATGAAAAAAATGTACAATTTCAGAGAAGTAAAACAAAAACAGCTTACAAAACCCCTGAAAAGGAACCAAAACATTGTAATATTGTAATTTACTCTGTAAAGTCCTCAAGAACTAGGCAATGTCCAGACAACAGTGTACATAATACTTAGCATACTAGATAATATATATTGATACAAGACTTCCTTAGTTTCCAGTCCCATTCTTGTAAGGAGAAGGTCATTATTTCTTGAATTTATTTCTTGCTTTTGTTGTCATGATTATTAGTTTCTTTAAAAGGCTTCAGGTTCATTCTTTGGTCTTATCAGCATCATCGTGAATATTGTATTCATTTTATTACAAATGTGATAACCCGATTTATAAGCACCATCTACCTCTAAAATTATTTCTATATATATCATGACAAAATTATACTTTTATCTTTCTAAATTCTAAATTTTTACATGGCTTACACAATAATCTGAGTACTTATTAGTCAGAGATTATGAATAAACACTTCTTATCCTTCTTGTCTAATTCACTCAAGATATTTATTGGGTATCCACAGTGACTCTGACAGGTAACTTTTTAACAGTTATACTTCCAAACTCTAGGTCCTTTCCATTTCAGGCCCTTTTCTTCCCCCCAGAATATTCTGGAATAATTTCCTGCTTCTTTCAATATTGCAGGCAGTGGAATTCTCCAAAATTATGGGTCATATCCATATTCCCCTCATATTTACGGAGGGTAACTATGGACTGTAAATCCCATATTACTATTCTTTTACATTTCAACAGCACCCTAGCCACTTAATAAATAGAATCCCAGACAGATTTAGTAATGTTTCTATTTTAGTATGCCCACTGGTCGTTTTTAAAAATTCAGAGACTAAATTATCTTTGAAGGAGTCTAAGTCTACATTAAAATCATTTCTAACAATTTTATTGATTAAAGCATTTGCCACGTTCAATTCTCACTTTACCAACAAAACCTCCACGCCATGACGAAGAAAGAGTCCTTTTCATTTTCTCAACTGAAAAGGGAAAGTAAAAAATGCCAACTGTTTGCAGGTTTGCATTTAAGGGAATTTCTGGCAAACCCGGTAACTCACGTTTAACATGAAAACGCGGATAATCTGTGGACGCGACCCGGGGCTCGATTTCCCACTTCATCCGCCCTCCCCCCCAACCCCACCCCCGCCACCGTCCACCCCCAAATCCCAACCCACCGCAGCGCCAGGCTCAGCATTTTTCACCCACGGGGCCGAGCCCTCAAGAAAAACTCTCCCCTCGGGAGGAGAGGGCCGGCCCTACCAGCCCGGCTCCGGCCTGCTCCGCGAGCCCTTCCACCGAGGCCAACTCTCGACGCCCTGCACGCCCCGCCCCGGGCCCGCTCGCGTCCCCTCCGGCCACACCACCCTCCCTCCGGCCCTCGGCCAGGACTGACAGTTACGGAGGCAGCCGCCGCCGCCGCCGCCACCGCCACCAGAGGCCTAGTCCTGGCAGCAGCCGCCCCCCCCCCCCCACCGCCGCGCGGTCCGGGGGCCTCCCACCCTCCCTCCCAGGCCCCGGAAGGCGGCTCGGCGACACGGACGACGTCGGGAACGGCCCCCGGCCACACTGACCTGCGGTCGCCCCCGCGCCCGGGCCGTGGCCCTCGCAGCCGCGGCTGCCTCACTGGTCGCAGTAGCCTTCGCTCGCCGCCTCCGCCCGCCACCGCCTCGTTCCCTGTCGCTGCCGCCACCGCCGGGGCTCATGCGGGACCCGCGCTTCCTTCTCCGGAGACGGAGGCCGGGAAAGGGGGCGCCGGGGCCGCAAGAGAACCCGAGCTCGCCGCCAGCCGCCGCCTGTCCGCGCTGGGGAGCTGCGGGGCCCGCCGAGCCGGGGCTGGGCTGCGGACTGCTCCGAGCGCGACCCCGAGACGCGCCGAGGGAGGCGCCGCCGCCCGCTGCCCGAAGCGTTGGGTCCGCAAGATGAAGCCCAAGTCCGAGGCGGCGGCGGAAGGCGAGCGCGCAGGCCGGCGGATGGCTAAGTGGCAGCGGGGTGCGTGAGCGGGAGGAAGGCGGTGTGTCGAGGTTCCGGCGAAGGGGATTCAGGCTCTGTCGTCTACTGCCAGTCACCCCGAACCCAGCGCCACCATCTTGGAAAAAAACGCGGATCTCGCGGCCGCAGCGCAAGCCGGGAGGACTGGCTGGGCGGGCCGAGTATCCCAGCAGGCAGCGCGCGCCGCCCGGCCGGGCGAGAGCTCCGGGCCGGGACGCAGCGACGTGAGGCGGGGCTGGGGTGCGCGCGGGCGGGCGCAGCGCTGTGCCCCGCCCTCTCACGCCGGCTCCGCCCCCTGCCTTCTTGCCGTCGTCGCCCGCGCAGGGCCTGCTGGGAAGGGGAAGTGGCTCGGGGCTCCCTGGAGTCCTACCAGGGCTGGTCGCCATCTTGGGACGAGGCAGAGGAGTTCGTGTTTCCATGGAGCCACCTCTGTCTGTGGTGGCTCTATCCCCGCGGAAAGAAGGGGGTAACGCCGGGAGCCCCCTGGAGCCCCTGGGAGGGCTGGACGGCCCCCTGGTATACCCAAGTCCAGGGACGTGCTAGGACATAAACGCTCCCGATGTTAACCGGGATGGGTCCGCCGGGGGGCGGGGGCTGTGATGGCTTCCAGCCCCGCATAGCGGGGCCGACGCCTCCGGACACCGGGCCTTCGATCTCAGCCCCTTCCCGTCAGGCGGCAGCTGTAGGTCCTGCTGTGGTACCCCGAGAGCGTGAGCCACCTTCAGGGGACAAGGTCATCTGCTTGGGCCTCCCGCCGACACAATGTCATCACTGTAGTCGAAGGTGAAAGCCCATCCCTTGGCAGGTTGTTAGGAGATGGTGGCCTCGTGGTCCACACCAGCCGGGGGGATGCTGATTCCATCCCCGTGACAATTGAAGCCACTTAAAGCCATGCGTCTTCATACTATCAAGGTCACCTTTTTATTTAAAAGGGCTTATTTTATGGCTCTGCGACACTTAGCAAAGCTGTAGTGGGATCACTAACAAACAGTATTCCTAATGGCTTACGACTTCGCTAAGCCCCGAAATACTATATAGATCCCATTCATCTGATACTCAATTTTTTTTAAATCAACAGTCTTACATAGCACTGTATTTAACTGCCATTCTTAGAACATTATAAGTCAGATATATGGATACGGCTTCCCAATTATAACCTGTAAAAAAAAAAAAAAAAAAAAAAAAAAACGTAAAAAATAAGCTAGTGGAATTTAAATTATCCCAGAACAATTAATGATAAATGACAGTATTAAATCATGTCCGATTTTTAACTCGGTTCCTTACTCTTTTTTTCATTTTCTCCCATTAACAGATCCTCATTTGAAAACAATTTGCAGTTGTATTTAATGGGATAGTTAAAATCGTAATCTTTTAAGGAGTTTCTTTGCCTATAAGATAGGCAAATAAGATGAAAATCTTTAAAGATTTTTGTTGAATAATCAAAGCAAAATGTTACTGCAGTACCTGGCATGTGAAGATACTTCTAACTATTATTAAGTAGAAATTGCCCGAATAAATGAAACGTGATTTTATATAACCTGGTGCATCAAAATGGAACAAATTCCTGAGTCTCAAAAAGTTAAAGACTGAAGAGAAATAAATCTGCTCTTAGTTAAACTTTGGAATGACTAGGTCTTTAAAATAAAGGATCTCAAGTCATCCTTTGAATATGGAGAAATTACACATAGGCCTTTTTAGTTCATGAATTGGTATTTTGTGTGACATTAGTGTCAGACCTGATTCAAGAACCCACTGTGGGGACGTCTCGGTGGCTCAGTGGTTACACACATTTTTTTTTAATTTTTATTTATTTATGATAGTCACACAGAGAAAGAGAGAGAGAGGGGCAGAGACACAGGCAGAGGGAGAAGCAGGCTCCATGCACCGGGAGCCCGACGTGGGATTCGATCCCGGGTCTCCAGGATCCCGCCCTGGGCCAAAGGCAGGCGCCAAACCGCCGCGCCACCCAGGGATCCCCTCGGTTAAACGTCTGCCTTTGGCTGAGGGCGTGACCCCGGGTCCGGGGATAGAGTCCCTTATCCGGTGCCCTGTGAGGAGCCTGTTTCTCCCTCTGCCTGTGTCAAATTACTGGCGTATTGACTGACATATGAGAGGTGCTTAATAAATGTTAGGGCTTAGTAATAATAATAGTATTATCAATACTGTTGATTAGCATTACACACTTCATGAACTCCACACCTTCACCCTGATTCCTGCAGATTTACCTAAATTTGCACTCACCCTGATCTCCTGTCTTTTTCTTTTAATAAATTTATTTTTTATTGGTGTTCAATTTACCAACATACAGAGTAACACCCAGTGCTCATCCCGTCAAGTGCCCCCCTCAGTGCCCATCACCCATTCACCCCCACCCCCCTGCCCTCCTCCCCTTCCACCACCCCTAGTTCGTTTCCCAGAGTTAGGAGTCTTTATGTTGTCTTATGCCTTAAAGTGTGAGCCATCCTTTTTCTACAGAGTTTTTTTTCCCCCTTCGGTGGGAGGTGGGAAAGAATCTCAAGACTCTTAATCCCTTAGTTGTTTCCCTCTCTTCTTCATAAATTCTCCCTCTACTAATTCTGTTCCTTCTATTTGGAAGAGCTATCTGTACTTGTCATTTCTAAGTCCCTCTTTACATTAGCATTTGCCCCCATTTTACTGTATACACTGCTTGTGTTAATGTCTGTAATAGCACAATGGCCAAATCTGAAAGTTGCTTCTCGGTGTTCACGGTATCTGACCTTTTTGCAGGCTCACACACTGGTTCCATCACCCCACATTCTCCAGCCTCTTTCCATGTGTCTTGGGCCCTCTTCTTGAAGTCTTCTTTGCAGAATGTTCTTCCTTTCCATCCTTGTTTCTTTTTTGCCCTCTGTATTATGCAGTCTCCGACAGTACCACATACATATACTCTTCCTCTTCATTTATTTCAGTCAGGGATCAAGTCTGAATCTTGAATATTGATCTCACTCCAAACCAGACATATCTTCAACCCCTTATTGGAAATCTATACTGGATGTTCTATAGCACCTCAAAACTCGGCATGTCTAAAATCAAACTACTCATTTGTTCCATTTTCCACCACTAACTAGGACGGGAATAATTTTGGAGAAGAGCAGATTTTGGAAGAACAAGCAGGAATTGGGTTTTGCAAATGTTAAGTTAGAGATGCCTCTATCCTTGTAGTGGATATCTGTAATAGAGATTGACTGCTAGTTGACCCCTAATATACATTCTCCTATTCATTCATGATAATGGATTTATCTAGCCAGACACATGGTTGCCTGTAATAAGCTCTCTAAATGTGGCCATGTCAGTAGGTTCTGGCCATTGAAACGATGTGAGCAATTTCTAGATGATACTCTAAAATAAATGGGATGCCTTTTTTCCCTTTGTCCCTTTCTGATGATGGGAATGTGAGCTATTTTGTAGGTACAAGGTGGATCCCTGAAGACTTTGTGAGTCACAGAGCTTTAGTGTGAGACAGCTAACTTCTATAATCTGCATGGTTATTCTAGATACCTTTTACTGAAGCTGAACTCGTATCCTAATATCCAAATGAAGAAATCAAGGAGGCGTTTGGATGTGGATATCTGGAGTTAAGGGAGAATGAAACCAATTCATCCTACATTTCCTGACTTGATGGCTCTCATCTGTGGCAGTCCTCAATCACAATAATGTTAGTAATCCAAGATTTCTTCCTCTTCCTCACTCTCCTGGCAAATTAGTATGGAAAGTCACATACTCCTTAAAGCACCAGTTTTAAAAATAGGTAGCATAGCAAAATGGTTAAGAGCACAGGCTCCAAATTTATTAGCAAATGCAAAAATGCCAGGCAAAATCATAAATCCCTCCCTGGATTTATTTTTCTCATCTGAAAATGGGGTTATTGTGAGTATTAAGTGTTAATATATGTAAAGGTTTTAGAATAGTGCATAATTAAAGTGCCCAGCACTTAATTTTTTTATCTGACGCAAATCCCAGTTCTGACAATTACTAGATACAGAACCTTCAGTTAAATAAACCTCCAATTAATGTCTTTGTTTCCTCACCAATGAAGTGGGTAAAATAATAGTACTAATCTCATAGGGCCACTGTAAGTCTTCATGCATCCTTTTAATATATGTTTATCAGACAGATACAATGACCAGCACTGTTCTAGGTGTCAAGAATACAGCAGTAAACAAAGCCTGTCCTCATGGGATTTAGGATCTAGTAGAGAAAAACAACAAATCTGGTGTATCAGAAGTGATAAATGCTAAGGAGAACTGTAGAACAAGATGAGGACGACAGAGAATGCCACAGGATGGCCAGAGTGGTGTCATTGAAAAGGTGACATTTAAGCTTGACAGAAGTGACAGAATGAGATGTAGGGTATAAGGGAAAAAGCATTCCAGGCAGAGAGGGCCCTGAAGCAGAAAGGTGCCTACAGCAGCCTAGGACTCCCTAGAAAATTTGTATACTCCTCCACATACACACATACACAGTATCTGAAACAAAGTGAGAGAGTTGAGATGAGCTCAGGGAAGTCAGAGTGGGCCACAGTCCAGGCTATGTACCTCATCCTGAGGACATGGGTATTTGCACTGAATGAGGTGGAGACGACCTAGAAGTATTTGAGAGAGTTACAACAAACTTAACCCATTGGAATCATTCTGGCTATTGTGTGGAAATGGGCAGACAGCACGTGTGAAGTGTTTAGTGCCTGACATATAGGACATGTTCGATAAGTGGTAATAAACACTATTATTATTACTAGCTATGATGGTTATTATTATTATAACATCCATTTCCTTTTATACAATCCCACGGATACTACCTTAATTTAGATCCTTAGTGTTTCTCACTTGAACTCAAATGTAAGCCCTGGAAAGGCAAGATCATACTACCTTATTCATTATTATATCTTCCAAATGCAACACAATGCTGGTCCATATTACAGTGCTTCGCTACTGAAGCTCACTGTGGAATGTTTTTTAAGGAAACAAATATGATTTCATTGCATCCTTGCCTGAATCTGTCACTGGTTCTTTACAGCTTTCTGGAAAATGTCCAAACTCCAAGACCAAGCCCCATTGGATGTGGGCCCTGCTTTCCCTTCCAGCACCAACTTCTTCCACTCTGCACATGAATCCATTGCTGGAGCAGTTCTCTAAACACTTTCAAAAAGTCATTTGAAGCTCTTTTACATGCAATTTCTTGTTGTTTTTTTTTTTTTTGATTTTCCGATTGCAATGTAGTTAACAGTGTTATATTAGTTTCAGGTGTACCATATAGTGATTCAACAATTCCATGTATTAGTACTCATCAAGACAGATGCACTCCTAATCCCCTTCAACACCAAAACTAAAGACCATCTGGGAATGGAAGATACTTACAAATGATATATCTGATAAAGGGTTAGCATCTAAAATATACAAAGAACTTCTACAACTCAACACCAAAAACCAAGTAATCCAATAAACAAATGAGCAGAAGACATGCATAGACATTTCTTCAAAGAAGACCTACAGATGACCAATAGACACTGAAAAGATGTTCAACATAACTCAACATCAGGAAAATGCACATCAAAACCACAACGAGGTATTGCATCACACCTGTCAGAATGGCTAAAATTAACAACATAAGAAACAAGTATTGGCAAGAATGTGGAGAAAAAGAAACACTCCTGCGCCTCTGGTGGGACTGCAAATTGTGCAGCTACTATAGGAAAGAGTGTGGACGTTCCTCAGGAAGTTAGAAATAGAATTACCATATGATCCAGTAATTGCATTACTATTTATCAAAAAAATGGGAAAACACTAATTCAAAGGGATACATGCACCCCTGTGTTTATTGCAGCATTATTTACGGTAGCCAAACTATGGAAATAGCATAATGGGTTCATGGATAGATGAATAAAGAAGAGGTGATATATACGTATATGAATATTATTCAACCATTAAAAAAGCAAGAAATCTTTCATTTGTAATGACTAGGATGGAGCTACAGAGTATAATGCTAAGCAAAATAAATCAGAAAAGACAAATACCATATGATTTCACTCATATGGAATTTAAGAAACAAAACAAATGGGAAAAAAGAGAGAGAGAAACCAAGAAATAGACTTAACAATAGAGAACAAACTGATAGTTACCAGAGGGGAGGTGGGTGGGCAGATGGTGAAATAGGTGATGGGTATTAAGGAGGATACTTGTAATGAGCATAGGGTGATGTATGGAAGTGTTGAATTGCTATATTGTATTTTTTAAAATATTTTATTTATTCACGAGAGATACAGAGAGAGAGGCAGAGACATAGGCAGAAGGAGGAGAAGCAGGCTCCCTGCAGGGAGCCCGATGTGGGACTCGATCCCAAGACTCTGAGATCACGCCCTGAGCTGAAGGCAGATGCTCAACCACTGAGCCACCCAGGTGTCCCATGAAGTGCTATATTGTACAACTGAAACTAATATAATACTGTATGTTTACTGGGATTTAAAAAAAAAAGTCATTCAAGAAAAAAGCCTGGAAGTGCTATCATGCTTTGACCTTGGTCATTTCAGTCTCTTTGTGCCTACCTTAAACCCAGTTGGAGAGTAGGTGGAAAAGAGTTTCATTGAATACCAGCTGCTGCTACTGCTGCTAATCTGAGCTGTTCTGAAAAAAACAGTTCCACTGGAATCAATGAACCCATCCTTAGAAATTTTGCCTTCTGACAAGTGAATCATTTAGTTCTTTGAAATCATTCACATTGCATTCCTATGTCTAAAACTATTTTTAATACTTATTCTAACAGGAATTCTAACAAAATACTTTTTTAAATCTAAGAAAGGGCATTGGTTAAATAAAATCAATTATTAAAAATGGTGCAGACTACACTTTTTTCTTCAGGATATAAACAAAAGAAGATATCTGGCTATGGAAGAATAATGAATATTGTTTTCTTTAAAAAAAAATTTGTTCATTTATTCATGAGAGAGACACACACAGAGGCAGAGACACAGGCAGAGGAAGAAGCAAACTCCATGCAGGGAGCCCCACGTTGGACTCAATGCCGGGACTCTCAGATCCCACCCTGAACCAAAGGCAGAGGCTCAACTGCTGAGCCACCCATGAATATTGTTTTCAATTGATAAGCAATATTTCCTTTTTTTTATTCTTGCTTGACACCAACAGTACAAAATTATTAAAATGATAAAATTTACTATTGGACTCTGGACTCTAAGATTGCTTCAAACAATTTTATACCTAACCCTTGCCTTTTTTTGTTTGTTTTTAATTTTGCTTTGTGACAGTAAACCATCATTTTGATATAGAAAGACAAAGGCTTTTTAAGACAACAATGTAGATATTATTCATGTCATAAGATGTTTTATGTTTTGTTTCAATTTGGTTGAGCATGGTACTAATTGCATCTGTATTTTAGTATTTAACACGGAGTTTCTGAAATGACAGTTTATTTCCACAGATTACATTTCTATACCCTTTTGATGCTAGTTGTCTGAATAAATCTCATTAATTCTTATAACAATTTTGAGTTTATACATTTTATGGATTAGGAAATTAAGCTTAGAGTAAGTAACTGTATGTCTTACAGCTGAAACCTAGTAGAGGTAGGATTTAAATTCAGGTGTGTGTGTGTGTGTGTGTGTGTGTGTGTGTGTGTGTGTGTGTTATTGTTGTTGCTATTTTCCCAGAAAATAAAATAATTTTTTAAAATTCAAATATATTTTATTGAAATGCTTTTTTAATCATTCAGTCATCCCTAACAGTATTACAATTTTCTCTGCTTTTCAAAAGTAGAATGTTCCTATGAAATCTTTCATAAGCTGAAATGACATAAAGCAAAAAAAAGCAATTACCATTAATTTACATTGAAAATCTTTTTAGCATTCCCAGACCCAAAAAAAAAGAACCTCTCATAGGCTTTTCAGATACCTTAGAAAACATCTTGCTAATGGATGACACAATGAATGGAAATAAAAAGTAAAGATTCTCATAGACACAGTTAAAAACTATGGCAGATGCTGAGATGCTAGTGTAGTTCCTAGAGAAGAAGCTGGTGATGACACTATCCCCTGCTCTGGGCATGCGCTGCTTCTATTATGGCTAGCTGCAAAACAAATACTGAGCACTATTTTCACTGCAACTTTTTTTTTTTTTGTAAAAGTAAAAATCTTCAGATTTCTTTCAGTTAGTAAAAATAGGTATGTGCTAATGTGTGTCTTTCATAAAAGCAAAGTGGTGTAACATGAACTTTCAGAAGCAGAGGATACTTGTATACCAGAACAATATTCTCAATTGTTACCCCAACAGAAACCTCCTTCTCCATATTGTTCAACCCAGAACTCAGATTGTGAGAGCCTCAGCCAAACTAATCTGCCACCACTCCCTTCCAGCACTCAGTTCTATTTTGTGATGTTGGATGAGCTGCTTAACTTCTTAAAGCATCAATTTCTTCATTTGTAAAGGGGATGATATGAATAATGATTAAGGAGACCATGCATTGCTAAGGACTTGACTCTGTCTGGCACATGACAAATGCTCAGTAAATGTTAATGAATGAATGGGTGAATAAATGAAATTGTCTTATTTTGGGGTTCCCCAGAAGCAGATTTGAGGCAATAATTTGAGTACAAGTATTTTCTTTGGGAGGTAATCACAGAAACTTTGGTAGGGAAGCAAGGAAATGAGTTAGGGAAGGAGAACAACCAAAAAGTGTGCATTATCAATCAAGTATCCACTGTGGGTGATTAGTGCTTAATTCTGCTGAGGAACTCTGAGAGTAAGTGTAGAATATTCACTTCACAGTTATCCTGTCAATAGGGAGAGGGAGTTTTTTATACACTGACTGTCCCAGTGACTGCTCACCTGCTGGCTTGCTGCAGTAGGGGCATGGCAGTTCCAGCTGGTCAGAGAGTGCCCAAAGAAAAAAAATGCAAATGCTGGCAACAGGAACTAGGATTGGCATGTGCTATGTTGATAAGACCCAGGTTACCAACAGCATCTGCTACATGAATAAATGCACAAATAAACAAAGGGACAAATGAGCCAAATCTGATGAATTTACCACATTCAGATGGCCTGTCATGGTTGCAGGTTTAGAAGCCTGTTAGGGCAGTCCACCAACCAAATTAACACTAACTAAGCTGAGAAGATAGAATTTTAAAATCAGAATGCCAATTTGATTTAAATAGAGAAATAATTATTACAGGGACTGGAATACTGACAGTGCATACGACCAGAACATTCTTTCCCTGTAAGAAGATGTACAGGGCCCTCAATAACAGATACTTGCTCATGAAGCTTGAGATCTAGACAAAGGGAGTTGGAGGAACTGAATTTTGATGACAGTAAGCTCAAATACCCAATATTTTCAACTTCCATTAGGAATCATCTTGACACGGGGCACCTGGATGGCTCAGTCGATTAAACATCCAACTCTTGATTTTGGCTCAGGTCATGATCCCAGGGATGTGAGATCAAGCCCCATGTCAGGCTCTGTGCTGGGCATTGAGCCTGCTTAAGATTTTCTCTCTCTCCCTCTCCCTCTGCTCCTCTGCATCCTCCCCACCAAAAGAATCATCTTCACTGGCCAACATCCCTAAAGAAGATTATATCCAGCATTTCCTAGGCCAACTCTATTCAATGTTTCCACCAATGACTGACTCTTTCTTTAGAAATGCCACATTTCAGTTACATTTTTCAGATCTGGAAGCCAATTCCCTTTTTTAAAAAAGTGACTTATGCAACCTCTGCCCGGTCCATATGTGGCTTATCCAGAAGTGTAACACTTAAAGGTCAATCTTATATTCCTTCCTTTCCATTTTTGTGGTACTTCTCCCAGTTAGCACTGAGTACCAACAATATTATGCTTTATTACCTAAATGCTTGTAATCTCCTCTCATCCAGAGGTTTTTTCCTACTAAGTACAGTCTGAACTTCAGACCTCTCAAACTTATGAAACCTACTAACTAGCTCCCAGGAGTTTTTCTATTTCTCTTTTTATGACAATTGTTTCTCATATGAAACATGCCATAGCTGTTCTTACTTCACCATTTCCTAGTAATTATTTAACCCTAAAGAAAAGTTTAAAGAATAAGTACAGTTGTTGCAACATACAAATTTTCTTTACCTAGAATTCAATATAGCTAATATTTTGCTATATTTGCTCAATTATTTGTTATCTCTGTGGAACCATATGACATAAATTACAGACTTCATGACACTACTCTTACATATCTCAGTATATTTTTCCTAAGAACAAGAGCATTCTTATACAACACCATATAGTATTTCACATTGTCTCAATAATATTATCTAATTCATAACCCATAATCAAGTTTCCCCAATTGTTCCAATAATATTGCTTATGTTTTTATGTATTTATATTTTTTAAGCATAGTTAACAGTTAGTTTTAGTTGCACAACATACTGATTCCACAATTAACTCAGTGCTTATCATGATAAGTGTATTCTTAATCCCTTCTCCCTATTTAACCCATCTCTCCACCCAGCTCCCATCTGGTGACCATCAGTTTTGTCCTCTATTGTTAAGTCCTTTTTTTTATTTGTCTCCCTTTTCCTCTGTTCATTTGTTTTGCTTCTTAAATTCTACATATGAATTAAATCATATGGCATTTTTCTTTCTGTGAATAAGACTTAATTAAATAACACACACCTTTAGTTTTTATATTTCTTTAGCCTTTATTTATCTCTAAACCACCTCATAATATTTTCTTTCTTTTATCACCGTGATTCTTTAAAGATTGGGCAGTAGTTATATAGGAATCCTCAGATCTGATACATCTGATTGTTTCCTCATGATTAGATTCACATTATATATTTTTGAAAATTATATATAGATTATGTTACATACTCTTTTCCTCACCAAAGCAGGCACATATGGTAGTTTGTTGTATTATTGGTGATGCTAAGTTTTATTACTTGGTTAGTGTGGTATCTGCTAGATTTCTCCATTACAAATGTTTATTGTAATTAAAAATAATGTGAATAGTCGTACTTTGAGACTTGAGTAAATATTTCAACATTTTACCTACTAGTTTTGTATCCATGCATGATTATTGTCTGAATCAACTTTACACTGGTGGTTGTACAATAATTTTCCCTCCATTCCTTTTGTATCAGCTGTATTTTTTTAGTGAAGAAGAGCTTTTCCTCCTACCCACCGTTTTTCTTTAGAATTAATATGGATTCATGGATTTCCTTTTTCTATTCAGTATGACAAAATTTCACATCCAATACTCCTGGATTCGTCTGCATCTTCTCTCACTCTATATTTATTTCTCCCTTCTCCCACAGTGAGAACCCAATATATTTATCATCTGCTTTATCTTGCATTACTCAGATTACCAATACCACTATCAACAGCAAATCTACCAAGTAAAATCCAAGATTTCTTTGCAGATTTTTAGTTCTTAAGCTAAATCCCCCTAATGATGATCAGAGCATAGTATTCAGAAGTTTCCTAAATTAATTATTAGCTTGATAGTTAGGTTTATTTGTTTCTATCTGTAGAAATTTTTATCTTTACTTTTTAAAGACTTTATTCATTTGTTTGACAGAGTGCACACAAGCAAAGGGGAGAGGGAGATGGAGAAGCACCCCCCTTGAGCAGGGATCCTGATGAGGAGCTAGATCCCAGGACCCTGGGATCATGACTTGATCAGAAGGCAGACACTTCACTGACCCAAGTGCCCGAAATTTGATCATTTCATCTTCATTTCTTTAATTTCAGCTTTGAGTTTATAAAACATTTTGAAGTTTCAAGTATCAAAACTACATAAAAAGATATGTTGGAATATTTCACTAAAATTCCCATCCTTTCAGAAGTGCAGGTGTGACTCAGGTCATAATCTCAGGGTCCTTGGATCAAACCCCACATTGGGCTCCCTGCTCACGGGGAAGTTGGCTGTTCCCTCTCCTTTAGATCCTCTCCACCACTCACGCTCTCTCTCTCAAGTGAAAAAAATAAATAAAATCTTTAAAAATAAATAAATAAAATAAAATTCCCATCCTTTCAAACCTCATTCTGACTCAATCCCTATAAGAAGCCATTTTCATTTTTTAGATTATCTTATCTTTCCTGACTTTTTTAAATAAAAATTTTATTTTTAATAAAAATATCCCCCACACCTCATACATATTTTATGTGCATATGTAATATTTGTATATGTAATTATTATTGTTCCATTTTTGCTTTCTCCTTTATATTTACTGAGTTTATTTCTTTGGGTATTTAAGAAATGTGAATTAGTATAGAAAAATTTGCACTAGTGCTTTATATATTATCTTCAGTCTCCTTTATTTAGATTTTGACTATTTAACAGCTATGCAATAAATTTTGAATTCTACCAATTGCCTATACAACAATGAGGAGGATATTCTACTCTCCCTGTTAGTCTCTGTTCTCTCCATATTTAAAAATGGTATAGGGGCACATGGGTGGCTCAGTTGGTTGGACTTCTGGTTTCAGCTCAGGTCATGATCTCAGGGATATGAGATTGAGCCTTATATTGGGTTCAGAAGGGAGTCTGATGAGATTCTCACCCTCTCCCTTTGCCCCTCCCCTTGCTTTCAAAATAAATAAATAAACCTTTAAAAAAATGAGGTAAGGATGCCTGGGTAGCTCAGTGGTTGAGCATCTGCCTTTGGCTCAGGTCATGATCCCAGGGTCCTGGAGTTGAGTCCCACATCAGACTCCTCACAGGGAGTCTGCTTCTCTCTCTGCCTATACTTCTGCCTCTCTCTGTGTGTGTCTCTCATCAATAAGTAAATAAAATATTAAAAAAATAAAAAAAACAGAAAAAAATTAAGAATGGTGTAAGTTCTACTTTGTAATAACATATAATTTTTACAACAATTCTTAATAGCAATTTGTTTTAGGGTTAGAGCTATAAGTAAATACATTCAAAACTTATAACCAGTCCTTTTACTGATGTTTCTTTGATTATATCTTGGTTTGATAAAGGTCATCTTTTAGTAAGTTCCTCAGGAAGAGGTCAGGCATACGAATCTCCTGAGTTTTGTTCATATTTTAAACTGTTTTCCTATATCCTTGATATTCAAAGGATGGCTTAATTGGATTAAAAATTTGGTTTACATTTTGTCTTTGATCTTTATGTACATGATGATCCATGATTTCTTTACTTTTGTTGCTTTTAAGAAATCTGATGGCAACTAGATTTTCTGTACTTTGTAACTTTGACTTTTAACACAGAGTCAGATTTTTAAAAATCTTAATATCTAACAGTTTTACTAGGACATGAACTTAGATTTCCTTAGTTCACAGGAGAACCTTTCCAACATACAGATTCAGATCTTCTTTTATTTCCATAAATATATTTTAGTAATATTATATACATATTTGGAAATATTATATGTGTGTGTGTGTGTAGTTATAAAACTAAGTAGAACCAACATAAATTCATCATTAAGAGCAGAAGTGATATATTTAAGATCAGGCTTGAGCAGATCTAAACATTACAAGTAAGCTCTAATAACAACTGTCTCTAACCTCCATGTTGCCTCTCTCTTAGCTCTTATCTTTGACCAATGGAGTATTTTGTATGACCAGCCGGGAGAAAAGAAAAAATATATATTTGAATTGATTTACAGTGGATCAAGAGATGTTGTTGGCATGATCAGAAAATAAAAACACAGTAGTGTGGGGTCGGAAAGATCCTCCCAATGGTAAAACTTTGTATGCAAATCATCCACTTTTTGTGGAAAGAGAAGATGGGTATACATGGTCTTATGGGAAATCACAAGTGACTTAATTAATTGGTGAGGAGCTCTAAATAAAATTATCCTAGATGGTAAGAGACTAGGAGCATTTCTTCAAGGTTGAGACAAAAACAAAGATCTTCACTCTCTTTATTTCTTTTCAGTATTTTCCTGGAGATCAGCCAGTGAAATTAGGCAAGACAGAGAAATAGAAAGCATTTGAATTAGAAAGAAAGAAGTAAAAGCATCATCATTCATAAGTGAAAAAATTTATACCCTATATAAAAGGAATTCAGATATATATAATATATATTTATATTATAATATATATAATATATATTTATATATAATATATATATAAATCTTTAGCAAGATTTTTGGAAACAAAATCAGTATACAAAAATCAATATTCTTTTTATATAATAGCAGCAAGAAACTCAAAAATGAAATTTAAAAAACAAAGTTATCATAGCATTGAAAAACCACAAATATGGAGTAATAAATGTACTAAGTGATATAGTAGTCCTCAATACAAAAAACTACAAAAAATTCCTGGGCAATATTAAATGTTTAAATATATAGTTATTCTATCTTTATATATTCATTGATTAAATATTTTTCAGATGTCAATTGTCTTTAAATCAATGTACAGATTCAATACAACTTAATAAAATATTTCATCATTAGTTTATGGAAATTAACAAACTGATTTTATTTATTTATTTGTTTATTTTTAAAGGTTTATTTATTTTGGCATGAGAGATACACAGAGAGAGGCAGAGACATAGGCAGAGGGAGAAATAGGCATAGGGAGAAACAGGCTCGCTGCAGGGAACCTGATGTGGGACTCAATCCCAGAACTCTGGGATCACATCCCACTGAAGGCAGGTACACAACTGCTAAGCCACCCAGCCGTCCCTATTTATTTATTTATTTATTTATTTTTTTTAAGATTTTATCCATTTATTCATGAGAGACACAGAAAGAGAGATGCGGAGACATAGGCAAAGGGAGATGCAGGCTCTCCTCAAGGAGTCTGATGCAGGACTTGATCCCAGGACCCCAGTATCATGACCTGAGTCAAAGGCAGATGCTCAACCATTGAGCCACCGAGGTGCCCCAACAAGCTGATTTTAAAATTCACATAAGATAAAATAGTTTAGAATACATTTAACAAAAGAATGCAAGACTTCACAATGAAAACTACGAAGCATTACCAAAAAATTAAGAACTCAGTAAAGAGAACATTGCACCCTTCCAATTGGAAGATTCAGTCTTCTTAAGATGTGAATTTTTTCCCAAGTTAACCTATGGATTCAATGCAATTTTTTTTGGTAGAATTAACAGGATGTTCCTAAAATTTGTAATACAATGCAAATTGTGTATAATGGCCAAAGTAATTTTAAGTGTTTTTCTGTTTCTTCTTTTATATACTACATGATTTCAAATTATATGATAGAACTAAGGTAATCAAGATATTGAGGTATTTATAAAATTATAGATGTGTAAATCAATGGACCAGAATAAAGAATTCAGGAAAAATTCACACATTTTTGGTCAACTGATTTTCAAAACAAACTGCCAGAGCAATTCAATGGAGAAAGCATGGTCTTTTCAGCTAATGATGCTGGACAACTAGACAACTAGACATTCATGGACAAAATAAGAACTTACACTCCTACCCCGAGCCATATATGAAAATTAACTCAAAGTGAATCATTGACATAAATGTAAGAACTAAAACTATAAGACTTTGGTATAATATATGTATATATATATGAAAATTTCTGCTCCCAGGGTGGGTAAAGGTTTCCTTGATATGGGGCACCTGGATGGGTCAGGCAGTTATGTGTCTGTCTTTGCTCAGGTCATGATCCCAGAGTCCTGGGATGAAGCCCCACATCAGGCTCCTTGCTCAGTGTGGAGTCTCCTTCTCCCTCTCCATCAGCCCTTCCCCTTCCTTGTTCTTTATCTCTCTCTCAAATAAATAAAATCTTAAAAAAATTTTTTTTGGGGGGTGGGACAAGATGGCAGAGTAGGGTCCCCAAGTCACCTGTCCCCATCAACTTACCTAGATAACTTTCAAATTATCCTGAAAACCTACAAATTTGAACTGAGATTTAAAGAGAGAACAGCTGGAATGCTACAGAGAGAAGAGTTTGTGCTTTTAACAAGGTAGGAAGATGGAAAAATAAATAAATAAGAATCCAGTGAGGGAGGGGCCCCCATAAGGAGGCGGGCTAAAGCCAGGCAGCAAAAGTCTCCAGGACAGGAAAGCACAATCCCAGAGAAACAGGAATTTTAAAACTCTGCACCGGATTCTTCCCAAATGGAAAGGTGCTTAGTAGAGAACTCAGGCAGAACCGCAGGAGAGGCAGAGGAGCCTCCAGGTTCCCGGGGACACTAACAGAGGAAGTGCACCAGGGGGAGAGCATGCCACAGACTGTGGGCCAAGCTCGGTAAAGGGCTAGAAAGCGCACCCCGTGGAGCCTCGGGAGAAGCTCAGGCGGTGGCTCCGGGCATAGGGGGCTGTGCCCTGCTGCCTTCGGGAACCCCGGCCTAGAAGGACAAACCCAGCAGGGCAGGCCACAGATCCCAGGGCGCCGGGGGACACAGCCTAGGATCCTGCGCTCCCCCCAGACAGGTGGAGGAGGGGAAGGGCACAGCACAGGAAGGATGCTCCTGTCACTGAGCACCAACAAGCTGTGTCAGTCAGCACTACCTGCCCCTAGAGCATCAGGCCAGTGTGGACTGGGAGACTGCAGGAGTTACTGCGGAAACTGACTCCAGAGCTGGAGACCTGGCTGCCACCAATGTTGTTGTTCCTCCTGGTGTCACCCTGTGCCTGGGATGGAGGAGGGCTGCGAGGGAATGGGGGCCACACAGGATAAACAGCTCCCACTGAGCTGTGTACCTGGCAGAGGGCAAGGCAGCACGCCCAGGTGCACACACCTGAGAATCACCACAGCAGGCTCCTCCCCCAGAAGACTGGTTGGAAGGACAGAGGAAGAGCAAGTTCTTACCCCAGCAGCCCTGGAAAGCTCCATGGAAAGTCAAGGGATTTACAGGATATAGAAACAGTATATAGAAAAAAAAATGCCTTGCCTTTTCTTTTTCTTTGTTTTTTTTTCTTCCTTTTTCCAGTACTACTCGATTTTAGCCACTCTATACTGAGCAAAATGACTAGAAGGAAGAACTCAACACAAAAGAAAGAATCAGAAACATTACTCTTGCCCACAGAGTTAAAGAATTTGGATTAAATTTGATGACAGAAAGCCAATTCAGAGGCACAATTATAAAGCTACTGGAGGATCTGGGAAAAAGCATAAAGGATTCAAGAGACTTCAGACTGCAGAATTTAGATCTAATCAGGCCTAAATTAAAAATCAATTAAATGAGATGCAATCAAAACTGGGGTCCTAACAACAAGGGTTAATGAGATAGAAGAAAGAGTGAGTGACATACAAGACAAGTTGATGGCAAGTAAGGAAGCTGAGGAAAAAACAGACAAACAATTGAAAAACCATGATGAAAGGTTAAGGGAAATAAATGACAGCCTCAGAAGGAAAAATCTTTGTTTAATTGGGGTTCCCGAGGGCACCGAAACAGACGGAGGATGAGAAAGCATATCTGAACAAATCATAGCTGAGAAATTCCCTAACTTGGGGAGGGAAACAGGCATTCAGATCCCAGAGATAGAGAGATCCCCCCTCCTAAAATCAATAAAAACCATCTCATACCTTGACATTTAATAGTGAAACTTGCAAATTCCAAAGATAAAGAGAAAATCCTTAAAGCAGCAAAAGACAAGATATCCCTAAATTATATGGGGAGAACTATCAGATTAACAGCAGACCTCTCCACAGAGACATGGCAGGTCAGAAAGGGCTGGCAGGATTTATTCAGGGTCCTATATGAGAAGAACATGCAGCCAAGAATACTTTATCCAGCAAGGCTCTCATTCAAAATAGGAGAGATAAAGAGCTTCCAAGATAGGCAGAAACTGAAAGAATATGTCACCACCAAACCGGCTCTCCAAGAAATATTAAGGGGGACTCTGTAAAAGAAAGAGGAAGCCCAAAGAAATAACCCACAAAACAGGGATTGAATAGGTCATTTCAATGACACTAAATTCCTATCTTTCAATAGTAACTCTGAATGTGAATGTGCTTAATGATACCATCAAAAGAAACAAGGGTTCAGACTGGATATAAAGCAAGACCCATCTATTTGCTGTTTACATCACACCCATTTTAGACTGAAGGACACCTACAACCTGAAAATGAAAGGTTGAAGAACCACTTACAATTCAAATGGTCCTCAAAAGAAAGCAGGGGTATAATCCTAATATCAGAGGATTGAACCCTGAATCAATCCCAAGACTGTAGTAGGAGATGAAGAGGGACAATTATATGATACTTAAAGGATTGATCCAACAAGAGGACTTAACAATCATGAATATTTATGCCCCTAATGTGGGAGCTACCAAGTATATCAATCAATTAAAAACCAAAGTAAAGACATCCTTAGATAATAATACATCAATACTAGGAGAATTTAACATGGCGCTTTCTGCAAATGATAGATATTCTAAGCACAAAATCTCCAAAGAAAAAAGAGCTTTAAATGATACACTGGACCAGATGGATTTCACAGATATCTACAGAACTTTACATCCAAACACAACTGAATACACATTCTTCTCAAGTGCACATGGAACTTTCTCCAGAATAGACCACATACAGGGTCACAAATCAGGTCTCAAATGATACCAAAAGATTGGGATGGTTCCCTGCATATATTCGGACCATATATATGCTTTGTAACTTGAACTCAATCACAAGAAGAAATTGGGAAGAAATTCATACACATGGGGGTTAAAGAGCATCCTGCTACAAGATGAAAAGGTCAACCAGGAAATTAGAGAATTAAAAAGATTCATGGAAACTAATGAGAATGAAAATACAATCATTCAAAATCTTTGGCATACAGCAAAAGCAGTCTTGAGAGGGAAATACATCGCCATACAATCATCCATCAAAAAACTGGGAAGAACTCAAATACACAGGCTAATCTTGCACCTAAGGAAACTGGAGAAAGAACAGCAAATAAAACCTACACCCAGGAGAAGAAGAGAGTAAATAAATATGTGAGCAGAACTCAATGACTAGAGACCAGAAGAACTGTAGAACAGATCAGAAAAACCAGGAGTTGGTTCTTTAGAAGAATTAATAAGAGAGATAAACCATTAGCCAGCCTAATTAAAAAACAATAGAGAAAAGACACTAATTAATAAAATCACAAATGAAAAAGGAGAGATCACCACGAATACCAAGGAAATACAAACAATTTTAAAAACGTATTATGAGCAGCTAAAGTCAATAAATTAGGTAATCTAGAAGAAATGGACGCATTTCGGGAAAACCACAAACTACCAAAACTGGAACTGGAAGAAATAGAAAACCTGAACAGGCCAATAACCAGGGAGGAAATTGAAGCAGTCATCAAAAACCTCTCAAGACACAAAAGTCCTAGGCCAGAGAGCTTCCCAGGGGAATTCTATCAAACGTTTAAAGAAGAAACAATACCTATTCTACTAATGCTGTTCCAAAAGATAAAAACAGATGGAATACTTTCAAACTTGTTCCATGAGGCTAGCATTACCTTAATTCCAAAACCAGGCAAAGACCCCACCAAAAAGGAGAATTATAGACCAATATCCCTGATGAACACGGATGCAAAAATTCTCATCAAGATACTAGCCAATAGGATCCAACAATACATTCAGAAGATTATTCACCATGACCAAGTGGGATTTATCCCAGGGATGCAAGGCTGGTTCAACACACGTAAAGCAATCAATGTGATTGATCATATAGCAAGAGAAAAAACGAGAACCCTATGATCCTCTCAATAGATGCAGAGAAAGCATCTGACAAAATACAGCATCCATTCCTGATCAAAACTCTTCAGAGTGCATGGATAGAGGGAACATTCCTCAGCATCTTAAAGCCATCTACAAAAAGCCCAGAGAAAATTCATTCTCAATGATGAAGAACTGGGAGCCTTTCCCCTAAGATCAGGAACAAGACAGGGATGTCCACTCTCACCACTGCTATTCAACATAGTACTGGAAGTCCTAGCCTCAGCAATCAGACAACAAAAAGACATTAAAGGCATTCAAATTGGCAAAGAAGAAGTCAAACTCTCCCTCTTCACCAATGACATGATAATCTGCATAGAAAACCCAAAAGACTCCACCCAAAGATTGCTAGAACTCATACAGAAATTCAGCAGTGAGGCAGGATACAAAATCAATGCCCAGAAGTCAGTGGCATTTCTATACACTAACAATGAGGCTGAAGAAAGAGAAATTAAGGAGTCAATCCCATTTATAATAGCACCCAAAAGCATAAGATACCTAGGAATAAACCTAACCAAAGAGGTAATGGATCTATATCCTAAAAACTACAGAACAAGGCAGAAAGAAATTGAGGAAGACTCCAAGAGACGGAAAAATATTCCATGCTCATGGATTGGAAGAATTAATATTGTGAAAATGTCAATGTCACCCAGAGCAATTGACACGTTTTATGCAATCCCTATCAAAATACCATGGACTTTCTTCAGAGAGTTGGAATAAATCATCTTAAGATTTGTGTGGAATCAGAAAAGAGCCCAAATAGCCAGGGGATTATTAAAAAAGAAAACCATATCTGGGGGCATCACAATGCCAGATTTCAGGTTGTACTACCAAGCTGTGGTCATCAAGACAGTGTGGTACTGGCACAAAAACAGACACAGAGATTAATGGAACAGAATATAGAATCCAGAAGCTGAGCCTCAACTTTATGATCAACTAATACTCAACAAAGCAGGAAAGACTATCCACTGGAAAAAAGACAGTCTCTTCAATAAAGGGTGCTGGGAAAATTGGACATCCACCTGCAGAAGAATGAAACTAGACCACTCTCTTGCACCATACACAAAGATAAACTCAAAATAGATGAAAGATCTAAATGTGAGACAGGATTCCACCAAAATTCTAGAGGAGAACACAGGCAACTCCCTTGTTGAACTTGGCCACAGCAACTTCTTGCAAGATACATCCACGAAGGCAAGAGAAACAAAAGCAAAATGAACTATTGGGACTTCATCAAGATAAAAAGCTTCTGTACAGCAAAAGAAACAGTCAACAAATCTAAAGACAGGCTAAAGAATGGTAGAAGATATTTGCAAATGGCATATCCGATAAAGGGCTAGTATCCAAGATCTATAAAGAACTTAGTGAATTCAACAGCAAAGAAACAAACAATTGTATCATGAAATGGGCAAAAGACATGAACAGAAATTTCACAAAGACATAGACATGGCCAACGTGCACATGAGAAAATGCTCTGCATCACTTGCCATCAGGGAAATACAAATCAAAACCACAATGACATACCACCTCACACCAGTGAGAATGGGGAAAAGTAACAAGGCAGGAAACCACAAATGTTGCAGAGGATGCAGAGAAAAGGGAACCCTCTTACACTGCTGGTGGGAGTGTGAACTGGTGCAGCCACTCTGGAAAACAGTGTGGAAGTTCCTCAAAGAGTTAATAATAGAACTGCCCTACAACCCAGCAGTTGCACTGCTGGGCATTTACCCCAAAGATACAGATGCAGTGAAACGCCGGGACACCTGCACCCCGATGTTTCTAGCGGCAATGTCCACAATAGCCAAACTGTGGAAGGAGCCTCTGTGTCCACGGAAAGATGAAAGGATAAAGAAGAAGTGGTCTATGTATCCAATGGAATATTACTCAGCCATTAGAAATGACAAATACCCACCTTTTTCTTGGTCATGGATGGACCAGGAGGGTATTATGCTGAATGAAGTAAGTCAATCAGTGAAGGACAAACATTATATGGTCTTATTCATTTGGGGAATATAAAAATTAGTGAAAAGGAATAAAGGGAAAGGAGAGATAATGAGTGAATATATCAGTGAGGGTGACAAAACATGAGAGACACCTAACTCTGGGAAATGAACAAGGGGTAGTAGTAAGGGAGGTGGGCGGGGGGGTTGGGGTGACTGGGTGATGGGCACTGACAGGGGCACTTGGCGGGATGAGCATTTATTGTTATACTATATGTTGGCAAATTGTGCTCCAATAAAAAAAATAAATTTTAAAACGGAAGATTATTCCCCATGACCAAGTGGGATTATCCCTGGGATGCAAGGCAGGTTCTACACTCATAAAACAATCAATGTGATTCATCATATCAGGAAGACAAAAACCAAGAACCATATTATCCTCTCATTAGATGCAGAGAAAGCATCTGACAAAATACAGCATCCATTCCTGATCAAAACTCTTCAGAGTGTAGGGATAGAGGGAACATTCCTCAGCATCTTAAAAGCCATCTACGAAAAGCCCACAGCAAATATCATTCTCAATGATGAAGAACTGGGAGCCTTTCCCCTAAGATCAGGAACAAGACAGGGATGTCCACTCTCACCACTGCTATTCAACATAGTACTGGAAGTCCTAGCCTCAGCAATCAGACAACAAAAAGAAATTAAAGGCATTCAAGTTGGCAAAGAAGAGTCAAACTCTCCCTTTTCGCCGATGACATGATACTCTACATAGAAAACCCAAAAGCCTCCACCCCAAGATTGCTGGAACTCATACAGCAATTTGGTAGCATGGCAGGATACAAAATCAATGCCCAGAAATCAGTGGCATTTCTATACACTAACAATGAGACTGAAGAAAGAGAAATTAAGGAGTCAATCCCATTTACAATTGCACCCAAAAGCATAAGATACCGAGGAATAAACCTAACCAAAGAGGTAAAAGATCTATACCCTAAAACTACAGAACACTTCTGAAAGAAATTGAGGAAGACACAACGAGATGGAAAAAATACTCCATGCTCATGGATTGGCAGAATTATATTGTGAAAATGTGAATGTTACCCAGGGCAATTTACACGTTTAATGCAATCCCTATCAAAATACCATGGACTTTCCTCAGAGAGTTAGAACAAATTATTTTAAGATTTGTGTGGAATCAGAAAAGACCCCGAATAGCCAGGGGAATCGTAAAAAAGAAAACCATAGCTGGGGGCATCACAATGCCAGATTTCAGGTTGTACTACAAAGCTGTGGTCATCAAGACAGTGTGGTACTGGCACAAAAACAGACATAGAAAAAAAAAACAGACATAGATCAATGGAACAGAATAGAGAACCCAGAAGTGGACCCTCAACTTTATGTGGGTCCAACTTTAAGTGGACCCTCCTTTATCTAATATTAGATAAAGGAGGAAATACTATCCATTGGAAGAAAGTCTCTTCAATAAATGGTGCTGGGAAAATTGGACATCCACATGCAGAAGAATGAAACTAGACCACTCTCTTGCACCATACACAAAGATAAACTCAAAATGGACAAAAGATCTAAATGTGAGACAAGATTCCATCAAAATCCTAGAGGAGAACACAGGCAACACCCTTTTTGAACTCGGCCGCAGTAACTTCTTGCCAGATACATCCACGAAGGCAAAAGAAACAAAAGCAAAAATGAACTATTGGGGCTTCATCAAGATAAGAAGCTTTTGCACAGCAAAGGATACAGTCAACAAAACTAAAAGACAACCTACAGAATGGGAGAAGATCTTTGCAAATGACGTATCCGATAAAGGGCTAGTATCCGAGATCTATAAAGAACTTTTTAAACTCAACACCAAATAAACAAACAATCCAATCATGAAATGGGCAAAAGACATGAACAGAAATCTCACAGAGGAAGACATAGACATGGCCAACATGCATATGAGCAAATGCTCTGCATCACTTGCCATCAGGGAAATACAAATCAAAACCAGAATGAGATACCACCTCACACCACTGAGAATGGGGAAAATTAACAAGGCAGGAAACCACAAATGTTGGAGAGGATGCGGAGAAAAGGGAACCCTCTTGCACTGTTGGTGGAAATGTGAACTGGTGCAGCCACTCTGGAAAACTGTGTGGAGGTTCCTCCAAGAGTTAAAAATACCTGCCCTACGACCCAGCAATTGCACTGTTGGAGATTTACCCCAAAGCTACAGATGCAATGAAATGCCTGGGACACTTGCACCCCGATGTTTCTAGCAGCAATGTCCACAATAGCCAAACTGTGGAAGGAGCCTCGGTGTCCATCGAAAGATGAATGGATCAAGAAGATGTGGTTTATGTATACAATGGAATATTACTCAGCCATTAGAAATGACAAATACCATTTGCTTCAACGTGGATGGAACTTGAGGGTATTATGCTGAGTGAAATAAGTCAATCGGAGAAGGACAAACATTATAGGGTCTCATTCATTTGGGGAATATAAAAATTAGTGAAAGGGAATATAAGGGAAAGGAGAAGAAATGTGTGGGAAATATCAGAAAGGGAGACAGAACATAAAGATTCCTAACTCTGGGAAAGAAATAGGGGTTGTGGAAGGGGAGGAGGGCGGGGGGTGGGGGTGACTGGGTGATGGGCACTGAGGTGGGCACTTGACAGGATGAGCACAGGGTGTTATTCTGTGTGTTGGCAAATTGAACACCAATAAAAAATAAATTTATTATTTAAAAAAATGTTGTTTGTGAGACTTGTGCTGCATGAGTGAACTCAGAAGCCCAATTATTTGACATTAGCTGGCCTCCGGCTCAGAATTGGCCTTTCTGGTCTCGACGGAAGAGCTGTAAATTTTGTCTACATCCTCTCCTTCTCCAGGCTGGGCTGCCCCCATCCCCAGTGAAATCTGGGAGGAGATGCCAAGCACACCTAACCCAGGCTCCTTGAATATGTAAAGACATGATATCAGGAATGCAGCTCACTGCAAAGTTTACTTAGGTAAACATCTGTTTAACTTCAGATCCTATCATTTGCCCTATCAATATGGCCCTTATGGGGATGATAGTTGAAAGGGAGGAAGCTCCATCCAGGTCTCTCAGTCAGGATTCCAGCCTAGCTGTCATTACAGGGCTTCCCCAGCTAATGCGGTTGGATGTTGTAAGTACTCAGTTTGATGTAACTCTGTCTTATTCTCCTTTATGCTTACTGTTGCCCTCATCTGTGCATAGATTTCCCTTTTCTTCTATTTTCATGAGGGTTTTATTTCATAATAATAATAAAGTGCTTTTCCCCCTTTGAAACTGAAAACACAGCTGTTGTGAATCTTTTCTTTAGAACATATGCCCCAGATACTGATTCCTAGAAAGTTTCCTGGAGGTGTGAGGCCCTTAAATTTTAATGGATTATTTGGTTTTATGTCTATTATCTCTGTGCCTTACCTGGGAAACTTGGGTACCTGCCACTCCCAGGTTTCCACTCTACTAGAAAAATGTCATTAATGTAGTAGACAAGGATGATTTCCTGTAGGATGACAAGATATCAAATCTTTTGTAGTTTGCTATGGCACAGAGTTGTTGAGTTATGCAGCCCTAAGGTAAGACAAATAAGGTGGCTCACAGTTCCTGCTAGGCACAAATTCATTCTGATGTTTTCTAATCATTAGGATTCCCCCCGCCCTGAATTAAAGAGTCCCCATTAATATTTCTTGCAATGCTGATTTAGTAGTCACAGACTTTTTAGTTTTCGTGTGGTAAATTCATTATCTCTCCTTCTATTCTTAATGACAACCTTGTGGAAAAAAGTATTCTTGGCTACATATTTTTCCCCTTCAGCATGTTGAACATATCATACCACTCCCTTTTGGCCTGTCAAGTTTCTGTGGAGACATCTGCTGCAAACATGATCTGTCTGCCCTTGTAGATTAAGGGTTTTTTTTCTCTTGCTGCTTTCAGGATTCTTTCTGTGTATTTTGGAATTTGACTATGATATGGCTTGGTGATGGTCAGCTTTTATTGAATTTAATAGGAGTTATCTGTGCTTCTTGGATTTCAATGCCTGTTTTCTTCCCCATATTAGGGAAGTTTTCAGCTATAAATGGCTCAAATAAACCGTCTCCTGCCTTTTCCCTCCCTTCTTCTTCTGGGATTCCTATGATACAAATTTTATTATACTTTAAGGAATCACTGAGTTCCCTAAGTCTACATTCACGAACCAATATTTTCATTTCCTCTTTGTTTCAGCTTCATTACTTTCCATAATTTTATCTTCTATATCACTGATTGTTATTCTGCTTCATCCATCCTGTTGTCCCTGTATCCAGTCAGTTTTGCATCCTAGTTATAGCATTTTTTTTATTTCAGCCTGACTAGTTTTTAGTTATTTTATCTCTGAAATAAGGTATTCTAGTATCTTCTATGCTTTTCTCAAGCCCAGCTAGTATCCCAGGAATTGTTCTTTAAATTCTGGTTCAAGTATCTTACTTATATCTGTATTAATTAAGTGTCTGGGGGATCCCTGGGTGGCGCAGCAGTTTGGTGCCTGCCTTTGGCCCAGGGCACGATCCTGGAGACCCGGGATCAAATCCCATGTTGGGCTCCCGGTGCCTGGAGCCTGCTTCTCCCTCTGCCTGTGTCTCTGCCTCTCTCTCTCTCTCACTGTGTGTCTATCATTAAAAAAAAGCGTCTGGACATGACTTCCTCCTGTTCTTTCTTTTGAGGTGAATTTCTCCATCTTGTGATTTTTTTCTAGGTCACTGTTTTGTGTGTGTGTGATTCCTAGGAAATCCTGTTATATTCCTGTTTCTGAGAGTAATGGCTATATTAAGGAGATGTCCAAAAGAAAATAGTAAAAGAAACTAGAACCTACTAGATCCCATTTACTCTACCGCTGAAGCTTCACAACACTCGATGTTCAGGAAACTTGGTGATATGGTATCAATAATCACTCTGAACTTAAATGGACTAAGTGCTACAATCAAAAGACATAGAGTATCAGAGTGGATAAAACAACAACAACACCAAGGACCATGGATATGCTGCCTATAAGACACTCATTTTAAGCCTAACGTTACTTCCAGATTGAAAGTGAGGGGATGGAGAATCATCTATCATTCTAGTGGATGGGCAAAAGAAAGTTGAAGTAGCCATACTTATATCAATCAAACTATATTTTAAACCAAAGACCATAACAAGGGGTGAAAAAGGGCATTATATCATAATTAGGGGGTCTGTCCATCAAGATCTAACAATTACAAGTATTTATGCCCCGACGTTAGTGCACCAAAATATATAAATCAATTAATAACAAACATAAAGACACTCATTGATAATATTAAAATAATAGTGGGGGATGTTAACACTCCACTTAAAGCAATGGACAGACTATCTGAGCAGAAAATTAACAAGGAAACAATGGCTTTGAATAGAACATTGGAGGGGCACCTGGGTGGCTCAGTGGTTGAGCATCTGCCTTTGGCTCAGGTCATGATCCTGGGGTCCTGGGATTGAGTCCCGCATCGGGGTCCCTGTAGGGAGCCTGTTTATTCCTCTACCTATGTCTCTGCCTCTCTCTGTGTGTCTCTCATGAATAAATAAATAACATCTTTTAAAAAAATACTTGAATGACACACTGGAACAGATGGACTTAACAGATACTTTCAGAACATTTCATCCTAAAGCAGCAGATAATACATTCTTTTCAAGTGCACAGGAATCATTCTCCAGAATAAATCGCATACTGGATCACATATCAGCCCTCAGTAAGTATAAAAATATTGAGATCAAACCATCCATATTCTCAGACCACAACACTATTAAACTTGAAGTCAACCACCAGAAAAAAATTGGAAAAATTACAAATACATGGAGGTTAAAGAACATCTTACTAAAGAATGAATGAGTTAACCAGGAAATTAAAGAGGGAATAAAAATAATACATGGAAGCAAATGAAAATGTAAATGCAATAGTCCAAAACCTTTGGGATGCAGCAAAGGTGGTCCCAAGAGGGAAATATATTGCATATAGGTCAACTTCAAGAAGCAAGAAAAGTCTCAAATACACATCCTAAATTTACACTTAAAGGAGTTAGAAAAGGAACAGTGAATAAAACTTAAAGCCAGCAGAAGGGAAATAATAAAGATTAGGAAGAAAAAAAAAAACCAAGCCAAAAGAAAACAAAACAGTAGAACAGATCAATGAAACCAGGAACTGGTCTTTGAAAGAATTAACAAAATTGATAAACCCCTAGCCATACTTCTCCAAAATAAAAGAGAAAGGACACAAATATATAAAATTGCAAATGAGAGAGGCGAAATAACAACCAACACCACAGAAATACAAACAATTATAAGAGAATATTATGAAATAGTATATGCGAAAAAATTGGACCACCTGGCAGAAATGGAAAGATTCCTAGAAACATACCAACTGCCAAAACTGAAACAGGAAGAAATAGAAAATTTGAACAGACTGATAACGAGCAAAGAAATTGAATCAGTAATCAAGAATCTCCCAAAAATCAAAAGTCCAACCCAGATGGCTTCCCAGGGGAATTCTACCAGACATTTAAAGAAGAGTTCATACTTTTTCTTTTCAAACTGATACAAAAAAAAAGAAAAGGGAGAAAAACTTCTAAACTCATTTTATGCTAATATAACCTGATTCCCAAACCAGACAAACACCCCACTAAAATGGAGAATTATAGACCAATATTCCTGATGAACATGGATACAAAATTCTCAACAAAATACTAGGAAGTCAAATACTACACTACATTAAAAGAATTATTCACCATGATCAAGTGGGATTTATTCCTGGACTTCAGGGGTGATTCAGTATGGGCAAATCAATCAACATGATACATTAATTAAAGAAATGATAAGAACCATATGATCCTTTTGGCAAATGCAGAAAAAGCATTTGACAAATTATAGCATCCATTCTTGACAAAAATCCTCAACAAAGTAGGGATAGAATAGACATAACTCAAAATCATAAACACCATATATGAAAGATCCACAGCTAGTATCATCCTCAATGGGAAAAATTAAGAGCTTTTTCCTCTATGGTCAGGAACAAGACAGGGATGTCCACTCTCACCATTACAATTTAACATAATACTGGAAGTTCTTGCCTGAGCAGTCAAACAACAAAAATAAATGAGATATCCAAATCAAGGAAGAAGTCAAATGTTTGATATTTGAAGATGACATGATACTCTTGAGAAAATGCCAAAGACCACCAAAAAATTGCTACAACTAAGACACAAATTCAGCAAAGTTGCAGGATATGAAATCAACATACAAAAATCTGTTGCATTTCTATACACCAATAATGAAGTAGCAGAAGGAGAAATCAAAGAACTGATCCTATTTGCAATTGTATCAAAAGCAATCAGACACCTAGCAATAAACCTAACCAAAGAGGTAAAATATCTGTATGCTTAAAACTATAGAATACTTATGAAAAAACTTGAAATGACACAAAGAAATGGAAATACATTCTGTGCTCATAGATTGGAAGAACAAACATTGTTAAAATGTCTACGCTATCCAATGCAATGTACACATTCAATGCAATCCCTATCAAAATACCACCAGCATTTTTCAGATCTGGAACAAATAATCCTAACATTTATATGGAACCACAAAAGACCCTGAATAGCCAAAGCAATCTTGAAAAAGAAAAGCAAAGCTAGGGGCATCACAATGCTAAATTTCCAGGTATATTACAAAGCTGTAGTCAATAAGACAGTATGGTACTGATTTGAAAACAGACACATAGATCAATGGAACAGAATAGAAAACCCAGAAAAGGACCCACAATTTTATGGCCAACTAATCTTTGATAAAGCAGGAAGGAATATGTAATGGAAAAAAAGTCAGTCTTTTCAACAAATAGTGTTGGGAAAACTGGACAACAACATGCAGAAGAATGAAACTGGATCATTTTATACAATACCCCAAAATAAATTCCATACAATTTTGGGGGGTTTCTTATACAATCCCCCCAAAAATGGATGAAAGACCTAAATGTGGGACAGGAAACCATTAAAATCCTAGAGGTGAACACACATAGCAACCTCTTTTACCTCAGCCATAGCAACTTCTTACTAGGTACCTCTCTGAAAGTAAGGGAAACAAACACAAAAAGGAACTATTGGGATTTCATCAAGATGAAAAGCTTCTGCACAGCAGAGGAAAAGGTCAGCAAAATTCAAAACCAATGTATAGAGTGGGAGAAGATATTTTCACATGACATATCTGATAAAGGGTTAGTATCCAAAATCTTAAAGAATATATTAAACTCAAAACCCCCTTCAAAAAAAATCCAGTTAAAAAATGGCCAGAACACATGAATAGATAGTTTTCCAAAGAATACATCTGGATGGCCAACAGACACATGAAAAGATATTCCACATAACTCATCATCAGGAAATACAAATCAAAACCATGATGAGACACCATACCCCACACCTGGCAGAATTGCTAAAATTAATAACACAGGAAACAACAGGTGTCATCGAGGATGCAGCAACCCTCTTACACTGTTGGTGGGAATGCAAAGTGGTATAGCCACTGTGAGAAACAGTATGGAGATTTCCCAAAAAGTTAAAAATAGAACTACTCTATGACAACAATTGCATTACTAGGTATTTACTCAAAGGATACAAAAATACAGATTTGAAGGGGCACATGGACCCCAATATTTAGGGTAGCACTATCAACAATTGCCAAACTATGGAAAGAGCCCAAAGAGCCTGTTGAGTGACAAATGGATAAAGAAGATGCATCATATATATATATGTGCATATATATGTGCACATATATATTTAAGAAATTTAAGAAACAAAAGAGATAAATATATGGGAAAAGGAAAAAAGAGAGAGGTAAGCAAACCATGAGAGACTCTTAATGATAAAGAACAAACTAAGGGTGGATGGAGGCAGGTGAGTGGGGGATGGGCTAGATGGGTGATGGGTATTTAGGAAGGCATTGTCATGATGAGCATTGGGTGTTGTATGTAAGTGATGAATCACTAAATTCTACTCCTGAAACCAGTATTATATTGTATGTTAACTGACTAGAATTTAAATTAAAATTTGGATTAAAAGGGAAAAAAGGATAAAAAAATGAAAAAAAAAGACATCTGGGGCTAGCATCTGAAATGGTTGGGTCTAAGGGCAATAAGAATCTTAATCATGGTAATGAATAGGACAGTAATCCATAGTAAATAGTGACCAAATAATTACTTAAATGGTTTTTTGTAGTCAACTGGACTTAAGTAAGTATTGAAAGAAAGGCTTTGATTAACAAAACAGTTGTTATTGGTCCATATCATTAAGAAGGCTCCTGAAGGCCATTTACAAAGTCCAACATAAGGAGAAGCTTTACAAAGAAGAGCTAGCACAGCAACCTGAATGATTTGGTCTAAATAGATCTTTAACAGGGGCCAATTTGTCAGAAGGTACCAAAGGCTGAAATAGGTGTGCAATCCAAAATGTCTCTTTTGATCAGTACCACTCTAGTTCTGGTTAACCAAAATTTAATACATACCATCTCAGTGAAGACTCACAGTCACCCACTAAGTCCCAAGCCGGAGTCACTTGGTGAATCAGAAAATATAGAATAATGTGAATGAAGATGAATCTGGGTATATTTGAGGTTAACCCAACAAACTCATACTGTGTTTTTTCCTTCTAGCTTTTCTGAAAGGATCATATTACTATTTAGCAGTGTCACTGTTCACTGAGGGAAAGAGAATATCCAGACATTTCAGATTGTTGGGCACTGGTTCTGTGATAATGTACTTCTTGGAGAGCTGAAAGACACATTGATCCTTCAGTCAGAGTGGAGGTTTGTGGGCACCTAGGTGGCTCAGTCAGTTAAGTGTCTGCCTTTAGCTCAGATCATGATCCAGGTCCTTGGATAAAGTCCCTCGTTGGGTTCCCTGCCTAGTGGGGAGTCTGTTTCTCCCTCTGCCTTTTGTCCCCTTCTTGTGATCTTTCTCTCTCTCTCAAATAAATAACTAAGATCTTAAAAAAAAAAAAAAAAAAAGAATGGAGGCTTGTGAGCATCAGCCTGCATCATTTCTTAGTGAATCCAGTAGGTCCCCAAGCCATCCAATGTTTAATTCTCTAGAGCCTAAAAGTGAATTATAGTAGGTATGCTTGTCATGTATCAGGATCTTTACATTGTTTCCTGACGCATGGAGTAAGGATCTAACATGGCATAGACCTGTAAACCTACCCTGTATTAAAAAAACAAAACAAAACAAAACAAAACAAAGGCACCTGGGTGGCTCAGATGGTTAAACATCTGATTCTTGATTTTGGCTCAGGTCATGATCTCGGGGTCATGGGATTGAGCCCCATATTAGACCACATGCCTGCTTAAGATTCTCTCTCCCTCTATCCCTTCCCCCCAAATTGAACACATGCTCTGTCTCTCAAAATACAAAACAAAACAAAACAAAGCAAAACAAAATCCCCAGAAAATCCAAAAACCAAATATTAATTTTTTTAAAGAACAAAAGTAATACCATTCCATAAAGGGAATATTAGTGATTGGTGCCACACCATCAAAATTTGAAAGACACAGAGGTGTTGATTTGTACCACCTCTTGCATTTAATTTGCCAGTTTGGCCTGAACAAAATTAGATAGATATTGAAGAATAACAGTGTGATTTATCATAAGACTAATCAGCTGGTTATTCAAATTGCAGCTGCTATTCATTCTCTCTCTGTCTCTCTCTCTCTCATACACACATAGATACACATACACTCACTCTCTCCCACTCAACCTCATTTTTCTTCTCAATTTCACTTCCCTCCTTTAACAACTTTTAAAAACATTTTTATTTATTTGGGAGAGATAGAGCATGAGCAGTGGGAGAAGCAGATTCCCTGCTGAGCAGAGAGCCCAATGTAGGGCTTGATCCTGGCATTCCAGGATTATGACCTGAGCTGAAGGCAGATGCTTAACTGACTGAGCCACCTAGGCACCCCTTAAAGTTTTAAATTATGAAATATGTACTATTTTGTCAATGATAAATAAAGTATATCCCCATGTAAAAACTACTCAAAGTAACATATGAACTAGAAGTTCTGTGCATCCCTCTGCACTCATTTACTTTCCCTCTACCCTAGAGGGAATCATTATGCTGACTTTAGTGATAAACACAATCTTGCTTTTCTTCATTGGTTTATTATACACATGTGTACTTCCAAGTAATACAGTATTTTGAACTTTATATAAATGAAATAATATTATATATTTTCCTTTGTGCTTTCTTTATTTAAGTGTATTAGTTTTATTGCATTGTAACTAATTACCACAAACTTAGTGTCTTAAAAACACAATTTTTAAATCTCATAGTTTCCATGGGTCATATAGTCTAAGTTATATGAGTCATCTGCCCAGTGTTTCCCAGGCTGAAATTGTTGACAAGGACTGTAATCTCTTCTGAAATTCAGGATTCTCTCTAAAGCTCACTGGCTATTGGAAGAATCCAATTTCTTGCAGTTATAGTACTGGTGTTCCCATTTTCTTACTAACTTCAACTGGGACCACTTTTAGAGGCCACCATGTGGATCCTACCTCTCAAGACATGGCAACTTATTTCTTCAAGGCCAGCAGGATAATCTTTCATCAGTATGCTACAGTGAAGTCTTAAATCACATAACACAATATAGGGAGAGACTATCCAATCATATTCTTGGGTCCCACCCACACTCAAGTTGAAGGGATTCTTGTATGATTAGGTCAGTTCTTCTGCACTGCCATCTCTCATTTAACCCTTAGCTATGGACTTATGGAGATTTTTACCATTACTGGTTAATTCAAATTAACCAGCAGGCCCACATACGATTTTTCTTACCAGCTAGAAATTATTGCTACAGTGTTTTCTCTTTACTTAAGAGTGATCCTGAAGTTTGTTGTGGGAAATAAAACTTACAAGCAAGTAGTTTGAGTGGTTCAATGGGTTTTTCATTGATTTATGGAGCCAATTGGCAGTAGCTAAGGATTAGCTTTATAGTCAGGGACTTGTAAAGAACAACAGAAAAATTAGGGGCAATTTTTTTTTCTCCGGGTTTGTTTGTTTCTTTGTTTTTAATAATAAATTTATTTTTTATTTTTATTTTTTTAATAAAATAATTTTTATTGGTGTTCAATTTACCAACATACAGAATAACACCAGGTGCTCATCCTGTCAAGTGCCCCCTCAGTGCCCGTTACCCACTCACCCCCACGTCCCACCCTCCTCCCCTTCCACCACCCCTAGTTCGTTTCCCAGAGTTAGGAGTCTTTATGTTCTGTCTCCCTTTCTGATATTTCCCACACATTTCTTCTCCCTTCCCTTATATTACCTTTCACTATTATTTATATTCCCCAAATGAATGAGAACATACACTGTTTGTCCTTCTCCGATTGACTTACTTCACTCAGCATAATACCCTCCAGTTCCATCCATGTTGAAGCAAATGGTGGGTATTTGTTGTTTCTAATGGCTGAGTAATATTCCATTGTATACATAAACCACATCTTCTTGATCCATTCATCTTTCGATGGACACTGAGGCTCCTTCCACAGTTTGGCTATTGTGGACATTGCTGCTATAAACATCGGGGTGCAGGTGTCCCGGCGTTTCATTGCATCTGTATCTTTGGGGTAAATCCTCAACAGTGCAATTGCTGGGTCGTAGGGCAGGTCTATTTTTAACTCTTTGAGGAACCTCCACACAGTTTTCCAGAGTGGCTGCACCATTTCACATTCCCACCAACAGTGTAAGAGGGTTCCCTTTTCTCCGCATCCTCTCCAACATTTGTGGTTTCCTGCCTTGTTAATTTTCCCCATTCTCACTGGTGTGAGGTGGTATCTCATTGTGTCTTTGATTTGTATTTCTCTGATGGCAAGTGATGCAGAGCATTTTCTCATGTGCGTGTTGACCATATCTATGTCTTCCTCTGTGAGATTTCTGTTCATGTCTTTTTCCCATTTCATGATTGAATTGTTTGTTTCTTTGGTGTTGAGTTTAATAAGTTCTTTATAGATCTTGGATACTAGCCCTTTATCTGATATGTCATTTGCAAATATCTTCTCCCATTCTGTAGGTTGTCTCTTAGTTTTGTTGACTGTTTCTTTTGCTGTACAGAAGATTTTTATCTTGACTAAGTCCAATGATTCAATTTTGCTTTGTTTCCCTTGCCTTCATGGATGTATCTTGCAAGAAGTTACTGTGGCCGAGTTCAAAAAGGGTGCTGCCTGTGTTCTCCTCTAGGATTTTGATGGATTCTTGTCTCACAGATCTTCCCTCCATTTTGAGTTTCTCTTGGTGTCTGGTGTAAGAAACCATTCTTCTGCACATGGCTGTCCAATTTTCCCAGCACCAGTTATTGAAGAGACTGTCCTTTTCCCAGTGGATACTCTTTCCTGCTTTGTCAAATATTAGTTGACCATAGAGTTGAGAGCCCAATTCTGGGTTCACTGTTCTGTTCCATCGATCTATATGTCAGTTTTTCTGCCAGTAATACACTGTCCTGGTGATCACAGCTTTGTAGTAAAACCTGAAATCTGGCATTGATATCCCCAGCTCTGGTTTTCTTTTTCAATATTCCCCTGGCTATTTGGGGTCTTTTCTGATTCCACACAAATCTTAAGATGATTTGTTCCAACTCTCTGAAGAAAGTCCACGGTATTTTGATAGGGATTGCATTGAACATGTAAATTGACCTGAGGAGCATTGATATTTTCACAATGTTAATTCTTCTAATACATGAACATGGAATATTTTTCCAACTCTTTGTGTCTTCCTCCATTTCTTTCAGAAATGTTCTGTAGTTTTCAGGGTATTGATCCTTTACGTCTTTGGTTAGGTTTATTCCTAGGTATCTAATGCTTTTGGGTGAAATTGTAAATGGGATTGATTCCTTAATTTCTCTTTCTTCAGTCTCATTGTTAGTGTATAGAAATGCCGCTGATTTCTGGGCATTGATTTTGTGTCCTGTCACATTGTTAAATTGCTGTATGAGTTCTAGCAATCATGGGGTAGAGTCTTTTGAGGGTTCTATGGACTGTATCATGTCATCTGCAAAGACCAAGAGTTTGGTCTTTTTCTTTGCCAATTTGAATGCCTTTTATTTCTTTTTGTTGCCTGATTGCTGAGACTAGGATTCCAGTACTATGTTGAATAGCAGTGGTGAGAGTGGACATCCCTGTCTTGTTCCTGATCTTAGGGGAAAGGCTCCCAGTGCTTCCCCATTGAGAGTGATATTTGCTGTGGGCTTTTCATAGATGACTTTTAAGATACTGAGGAATATTCCCTATATCCCTACACTCTGAATGGTTTTGATCAGGAATGGGCACTGTATTTTGTCAAATGCTTTCTCTGAATCTATTGAGAGGATCAGGGTTCTTATTTTTTCTCTTTTTGATATGATCTATCCATCACATTGATTGCTTGATGAGTATTGAACCAGCCTTGCATCCTGGGGATAAACCCACTTGGTCATGGTGAATAATCTTAATGTACTGTTGGATCCTATTGGCTAGTATCTTGTTGAGAATTTTTGCATCTCTGTTCATCAGAGATATTGGTCTATAATTCTTCTTTTTGGTGGATCTTTGTCTGATTTTGGAATTAAGGTGATGCTGGCCTCATAGAAAAAGTTTGGTTTTTTGGGGTTTTTTTTATTTTTATTTTTTTAAGAATGAGTTTGGAAGTATTCAATCCCTTTCTATCCTTAGGAACAGCTTTAGAACAATAGGTATTGTTTCTTCTTTAAATGTTTGATAGAATTCCCCTGGGAAGCCTCTGGCCCTGGATTTTTGTGTCTTGGGAGGTCTTTGATGGCTGCTTCAATTTGCTCCCTGGTTATCAGCCTGTTCAGGTTTTCTATTTTTCCTGTTCCAGTTTTTGTAATTTCCAGAAATTACCAGAAATACGTCCATTTCTTCTAGATTGCCTAACTTATTGGCATATAGCTGCTCATAATATGTTTTTAAAATCCTTTGTATTTCCTTGGTATTGGTTGTGTCTCTCTTTTTTCATTCATTATTTTATTAATTATAGTCTTTTCTCTTTTGTTTTTAATAAGGCTGGCTAATGGTATCTATCTTATTAATTCTTTCAAAGAACCAACTCCTGGTTTTGTTGATCTGTTCCACAGTTCTTCGGCTCTTTATCTCATTGAGTTCTGCTTGAATCTTTATTAACTCTCTTCTTCTGCTGGATGTAGGTTTTATTTGCTGTTCTTTCTCTGGTTCCTTTAGGTGCAGGGTTAGCTTTTGTATTTGAATTCTTCCCAGTTTTTTGATGGATGCTTGTATTGCGATGTATTTCCCTCTCATGACTACTTTTGCTGTATCCCAAAGATTTTGAATGGTTGTGTCTTTATTCTCATGAGGTTCCATGAATTTTTTGAAATCTTCTCTAATTTCCTTGTTGACCCTCTCATCTTTTAGCAAGATGCTCTTTAACCTCCACATGATTGGGGGCACCTGGGTGGCTCAGTTGGTTAAGTGTTTGACTCTTGATCTCCACTGAGGTCTTGATCTCAGGGTTGTGAGTTCAAGCCCAACATGGAGCCTACTTAAACTAACCTCCACGTGTTTAAATTGCTTCCAAATTTCTTCTTGTAATTGAGTTCAAGTTTCAAAGCATTATGGTCCGAAATTATGCAGGGGACAATCTCAATCTTTTGGTATCTGTTAAAACCTGATTTGTGACCCAGTATGTGGTCTATTCTCGAAAAAGTTCCATGTGTACTTGAGAAGAATGTGTATTCAGTTGCATTTGGATGTAAAGTTCTGTAGATATCTGTGAAATCCATCTCGTCCAGTGTATCATTTAAAGCTCTTGTTTCTTTGGAGATGTTGTGCTTAGAATATCTATCATTTGCAGAAAGAGCCGTGTTGAAGTCTCCCAGTATTAGTGTATTATCAAAGTATGTCTTTACTTTGGTTTTTAATTGATTGATATACTTAGCAGCTCCCACATTAGGGGCATAAATATTCATGATTGTTAGGTCCTCTTGTTGGATAGATCCTTTAAGTATGATATAGTATCCCTCTTCATGTCTTATTACAGTCTTTGGGATAAACTTAGTTTATCTGACATGAGGATTGTTACCCCTGCTTTCTTTTGAGAACCATTTGAATGGTAAATGATTCTCCAACCTTTCATTTTCAGGCTATAGGTGTCCTTAGGTGTAAAACGAGTCTCTTGTAGACAGCAAATAGATGGGTATTGCTTTTTTATCCAGTTTGAAACCATGTGCCTTTTGATGGGATATTAAGCCCATTCACATTAAGAGTTACTATTGAAAGATACGAATTTAGTGTCATGATAATACCTTTTCAGTCCCTGTTTTTGTGGATTATTTCTTTGGGTATCCTCTTTCTTTTACAGAGTCCTCTTAATATTTCCTGCGGAGATGGTTTGGTGGTCACATATTCTTTCAGTTTCTGCCTATCTTGGAAGGTCTTTATCTCTCCTTCTATTCTGAATGAGAGCCTTGCTTGATAGAGTATACTTGGCTGCATGTTCTTCTCATTTGGGACCTTGAATAGATCCTGCCAGCCCTTTCTGGCCTGCCAGGTCTCTGTGGAGAGGTCTGCTGTGTATCTAATAGTTCTCCCCATATTAGTTAGGGATCTTTTTTTTTCCCAAGATTTTATTTATTTATTGAGACAGAGAGAGGAAGAGACATAGGCAGAGGGAGAAGCAGGCTCCATGCAGGGAGCCCAATGTGGGATTCGATCCTGGATCCCAGGATCACGCCCTGAGCGAAAGGCAGATGCTCAACCACTGAGCCACTCAGGCATCCTACTTAGGGATCTTTTGCTTTAAGGATCCTGCTTTAAGGATTTTCTCTTTGTCTTTGTAATTTGCAAGTTTCGCTATTAATTTTGAGGTGTTGAACGCTTTTATTGATTTTGGGGTGGCGGATTTCTCTCTCTCTCTCCTGGATCTGAATGCCTTTTCCCTTCCCATGTTAGGTAAGTACTCAGCTATGATTTGTTCAAATATATTTTCCCGTCTTCTGTCTCTCTCAGCGCCCTGTGGAACTCCAATTAAACATAGATTTTTCCTTCTGAGGCTGTCATTTATTTCCCTTAACCTTTACTTATGGTCTTTTAATTTTTTTTCTCTTTTTTCCTCAGCTTCCTTCTTTGCCATCATCTTGTCTTCTATGTCACACACTCTTTCTTCTACCTCATTAACCCTGTCGTTAGTACCTCCAGTTTGGATTGCATCTCATTTAATTGATTTTTAATTTCAGCCTGATTAGCTCTAAATTCTTCAGTCATGAAGTCTCCTGAATCCTTTATGCTTTTTTTCCAGAGCCACCAGTAGCTTTATAATTGTGCTTCTGAATTGGCTTTCTGACATTGAATTGTAATCCAAATTCTATAACTCCGTGGCAGAGAGTACTGTTTCTGATTCTTTCCTTGTGGTGAGTTCTTTCTAGTCATTTTGCTCAGTGCAGAGTGGCTAAAAATTAGTTGTACTGGAAAAAGGAGAAAAAAAAAGAAAACAAACAAACAAACCAAGGGGGGGCATCCTCTGGTTTTTTTATAACCTAAGCTCCTCAACTTCCCCTGGAACTTTTCAGGGCTGCTCACTCAAGAATTTGCTCTTCCCCTGTCCTTCCAGCTGGTGTTCTGGGGGAGGGGCTGCTGTGCTGATTTCCAGGTGTGTGCACCTGGGGGCGCTGCCCTGACCCAGCCACGTTCATGGCTCAGTGGGAGCTGTTTATCCTGTGAGGCCCCTGTTCCCTGGTGGTCCCACTGTGTTCCAGGCATAGGGTGACACCAGGAGGGACAAAAACACTGGCCACAGCCAGCCCTCTAGCCCTGAAGTCAGTTCCTGCAGTAACTACTGCAGTCTCCCAGTCCACACTGGCCTGGATGCTCCGGGTCGGGGTTGCTGATCTGCACAGCTTGGGGTCACTCAGGCAAGAGAGTCCTCACCGTGCTGTGCCCTTCCGACCTCCGCCTGTCCGCGTGGGTGGGGTAGTGGGGAGGTAGGATCCTGGGCTGTGTCCACTAGGTGCCCTGGGATTTGGGCCCTGCGCTGCTGGAATCATGCTCCCAGCGGCTCCCGAAGGCAGCAGGGTGCAGCTCCCTCTGTCCTGAGCCACTGCCTGAGCTTCTCCCGACGTCCCGGCAGGGCGCGTGCTCCAGCCCTTTACCGAGCTCAGCCCGGTCTGTGGTGCGCTTACCCCTGGGTGCACTTCCTCTGTTAGTGACTGAGGGAGACTGGAGGCTCCACTGCTCCTCCTGCTGTTCTGCTGGGTTTCTCTGCTAAGCGCCCTGCTTTCTATCCCCGAAGAATCTGGTGTGGATTTTTAAAGTTCCTGCTTCTCCAGGCCTGGGCTTTCCTGTCCGGGGGCTCTCCCTCAGGGCCTTAGCCCGGGTCCTCGCAAGGGCCCCTCCCCTACTGGATTCTTTTTTATATTTTTTCCCACCTTCCTACCTTGTTAGAAGCGCAAACTCTTCTCTGTAGCATTCCAGCTGTTCTCTCTTTAAATCTCAGGTCGAATTCGTAGGTTTTCATGATGATTTGAAAGTTATCTATGTAAGTTGGTGGGGACAGGTGACTCGGGGACCCTACTCCTCTGCCATCTTGCCCCACCCCCTGTTTATTTTATTTTTATTGTTTTATTCATTGGTCTGTAAATATGCTTAAGTTATCCCCACTAGAAAGGGAATATAAACATATTCTAACTCTCTCTCTCTCAGTATATATATATATATATACTGAGAGAGAGAGAGAGAGAGAGAGAGAGTTTATCTATATTTTCCCTCTCTATGAACTTCAAAGAGTAGGGGCTGCATTAGTGTAGGTTATTACTATATGAAGACCAGTCCTGGAACACAGTAAGCCTTGCTTGTAGAAAAAGTGAATGAATGAAAGTGTTTTGTCAGAGGTAACCAACAACACCCTTGCTTCCAGGTTCTGCGCCTGGATGCATACGTAAGCTAGGATAAAATCTTTGATTCAGCATTCCCCACCTCCTCTACCCCCAGATGTTCTGAGTCCCCTCAGGAAAAAAGCTATATACCTGGCAGTTTTTGTTTCTGTGTCTGATCCCCATGCTGGAAAGATCTTAGGGAATTTTGTTTTTTATCAATTTCACTCAAAAGAAAACTAAAACTCCAATTTCTTCCTTTGAATAGGAATATGGTGCTGCTGATGTTATTCTGTGATTACAGGATAATCTCAACAAATAAACTTTTTAGTTTGCTTGTTTTTGTAGAATGGATGAACTCAAGGGAGAATTATAGTACCCACCAGATGCCTTCTTCCTGTGTAGTACTGTGATTTCCAAGATTCCCTTAGAAGTGAAAGCTTTATGAATTTAAAGGCTTTGCCTTTCAGCATTCTTCCACGTGATACCTTGGCTCCTGAGTGCAATGCCTAAGAGAGGCTCCTTTTTATGCATTTCACTTTCCTTCTGAGGGGTATAAATATGCTAGCAATAAAATATCCAAATGAGTAATAATGTATGCACTGTACATTGTCAGTTTTCTTAATAGTGATTAGATGATGGTGGGACTTAACTTCTATTTTATTATTTATTTATTTATTGCAAACACACGAGGGTTTATTTACAAGCTTGAGCTTGGGTCCAAGTATACCCGACACAGCATAGCAGGAACTTGGACCCCGAGGTGGGTTTCAGCTTAGTTTTTATGGAATGGTCTAAGGGACCTCCAGAAGGGGTGGAGGAATTTCTCAAGTTCTGTTTACATTCTGATATGGGGCTTTCAAGGACATTGAGCTCTGTTCTTATTCTAATATGGGGCTTCCTGCCCCTGGCTTGGGCTCTGCTCTCATTCTAATATGGGGCTTTCTAGCTGTTTTTTTTTTTTTCTGTAACTGAAGTAATGTAAATTTCAGCTCTTATTAACAGGGGCCTGGGATGGCTGTACTTGTGCTAACGCTGAATTTAAAGTGGAATGGCCTTAATTTTCTCGGCCTCCACATTTCCCCCTCTCAGAAGAACCTAAGGAAGGACCCAGTAATGGGTCCAGGTTGCTCTCAGAGTGAGCCAGGGGGAATGATTAAGGCAACACATAACCACCCCCCCCCCACACACACACACCCTTTGTTGTAAGAAGACTAAGTCTAATTTCCTTTTATTTTGAAGGACAACCTCAGACTAGGGTGTCTTGGAGGTGGGAAATAAGTGAGAACGGCGCAGTCTTAGCTTTAGGGGATTGTCCTTGTCTGGTTGGCTTTTCCATTCTGGAAAAAAGTCCTTGAGAACGGCGTGTGGGTCAGCTGGCTGGACGTGGGTGTAGTGGACCCAGGGAGTAATCCCGTCGACCTTGAGAGTGGTGGGAGTGGTCAGGATCACGATGTAAGGTCCCTTCCAGCGAGGTTGAAGCATCTGGTGTTGGTATCTCCGCACATATACCCAGTCACTTGGCCGATATCTATGGGGGTCCGGGGGTGGCCCAGTCTCGTAGAGGGCCCTCAGTTTAGGCCACAGCTGCTCATGGGTTCGTTGTAACATTTGGAGGGAAAAAAGAAGTTGGTGATCATCAAATTCAGTAAGCACCTCAGGTTTTTTTTTTTTTTAATTTTTATTTATTTATGAGAGAGAGAGAGAGAGAGAGAGAGGCAGAGACACAGGCAGAGGGAGAAGCAGGCTCCATGCACCGGGAGCCCGACGTGGGACTCCATCCCGGGTCTCCAGGATTGCGCCCTGGGCCAAAGGCAAAACCGCTGCGCCACCCAGGGATCCCCAGCACCTCAGGTTTTAAATTGGGGATAATAGGTGGAGGAAGACCAAACATGATCTCGTAGGGAGTCAGTCCCATCTTATATGGGGAGTTCCTCACCCTATATAGGGCAAAGCGGGGAGAGTCACCCAGTCCCCGCCAGTCTCCAGGGCTAATTTAGTTAAGGTCTCCTTTAATGTTCTGTTCATCCTCTCTACCTGTCCTGAGCTCTGGGGCCTATAGGCACAATGTAATTTCCAATCTGCCCCAAGTACTAGGGCCACTCCCTGTGTTACCTTAGAGACGAATCCTGGGCCGTTGTCTGATCCAATCTTAATAGGAAAACCATACCTCGGTAAGATGTCTTCCAGTAGTTTTTTGGTCATGGTCTGTGCCGTTTCATGTTTGGTGGGAAATGCCTCTGTCCATCCTGGAAAAGTATCTACAAACACTAGTAAATACCTATATCCAGGGATCCCTGGGTGGCGCAGCGGTTTGGCGCCTGCCTTTGGCCCAGGGCGCGATCCTGGAGATCCAGGATCGAATCCCACGTCAGGCTTCCAGTGCATGGAGCCTGCTTCTCCCTCTGCCTGTGTCTCTGCCTCTCTCTCTCTCACTGTGTGCCTATCATGAATAAATAAAAATTAAAAAAAAATACCTATATCCATATTTTCCAGGTTTCATCTCAGTTAAGTCCACTTCCCAGTAGGCTCCTAGGCGGTCCCCTCGGAGCCGGGTGCCTGGGTTATCACTGGGCAGTGGCATTAGTTAACTGGCATATGTGGCAGCGTGCCACAATCTGCTTGATCTTTGCATGAGAGTCTTTAATAGTGATCTTTGCATGTCGTATGAGGTCTTCCATCTTCCTTTTTCCCATATGAGTACTCCGATGCATTTTGGATAGGACTTGCTGTCCTAGTTCCTCTGGCAAGATGATGCTGGAGTCTGTGGACCCTCCACCAGCCACGCGAGCACTGGGTCACAGGCAAGCGTTTGATCCAGTGTAAATCAGCATCAGTATAGTTGGGGGTGTTGGGCAGGGTCGGTGCCCCGGGATCGGGTCTCTGTTTCCATGGCTACAGCTGCCCCCGCATATCTGATTCCTTTTCGGATGAAACTGCTGCTGTCGGTGTACCAGGTGGCCTCTGCATTCTGCAGTGGCTGCTCCTGGAGATCAGTTCTGATTCCGTGCACCTGTGCCAAAATTTCTTGACAGTCATGCAGAGGGGGGGTCCCAGTCTGGGTTAGGGAGAGGAGAGGCATGGGGTATTGGTGGACGCTGACAGAGTCTGCCCCTGGCTTAGTTCTATATATATGGCCAGTTGGTGCAGACCAGCCCAATCCCCCAGCTTCTGCCAACGCTTGGGGAAATTCCTGCAGCCAATAGTCAATGTCAGTCATTGGGGCTGAAGGCGTTTGATGAAGACGATATTCGTCTTCTAAACTCAGGGCAAGCACCTGAATCAGGTGTTCCTCTTTGTTTAGGACTTTTGCCCCTTTGGGGTGGAAGCGAATTTGTGCCCCCATCTTGGTGACCTAACAACGGGTACGGACACTCAGGGATGACCATGAAGGAATGGGATACCCGGCTCATGCCGAGATCCACAGTTCTTTGGGTAGTCCATTAGTACTGTTTGGTGCCCGTGACCCCTTGCACCCATGAAGTCTTGCTTGCCAATTTCCCTTGGGGTTGTAATAAAACCGAATGTTGTGCCCCAGTGTCCACTAGCAATTCAACAGGTTGCCCCTCCACTTTAAGAGTTACCCTGGGCTTGGGGAGGGGTGCTGAACCCCAACTCCCCTAATCATCTAGGTCTTCCATCTCCAAGATCTTGGCAGGGGCCTTAGATCTTTTGCTAGGGCACTCTTTCACCCAGTGGCCCTCTTCTTTGCAATAAACACATTGGTTTTTGTTCAGCTTAGGGCGCTCCTGACGGGGACCAGGGCCATCCTCCTTACCTTTCCCTGAAGCCATTTTCTTGAGGTGCCTCCGTCTTTCCTGTGGGTCATCCATGGTTGTAGCCAGCAGGACCTTGGCCAGGTTTCGGGTCTGCCAGTCACTTAGTTTGGTTTGTTGTTCTTCTGGGCTTTCTTTATTATTATAGACTCGTTCTGCTACTATCACTAAGTCCTGCAAGCTCTTCTCTCCCAGTCTCTCTACTCTTTACAATTTTTTTTTTAATGTCCGGAGCGGCCTGGTTAACAAAAGCCATGATAATTGCAGCCTTTGTTTGAGTGAGAGTCTGGGCACTTTGTTGTTTCTTGGAGTCAATCCCATTTACAATTGTACCCAAAAGCATAAGATACCTAACTAAAGAGGTAAAGGATCTATACCCTAAAAACTGTAGAATACTTCTGAAAGAAATTGAGGAAGACACAAAGAGATGGAAAAATATTCCATGCTCATGGATTGGCAGAATTAATATTGTGAAAATGTCAATGTTACCCAGGGCAATTTACACGTTTAATGCAATCCCTATCAAAATACCATGGACTTTCTTCAGAGAGTTAGAACAAATTATTTTAAGATTTGTGTGGAATCAGAAAAGACCCCGAATAGCCAGGGGAATTGTAAAAAAGAATACCACAGCTGGGGGCATCACAATGCCAGATTTCAGGTTGTACTACAAAGCTGTGGTCATCAAGACAGTGTGGTACTGGCACAAAAACAGACACATAAATCAATGGAACAGAATAGAGAACCCAGAAGTGGACTCTGAACTTCATAGTCAACTAACATTCGACAAAGGAGAAAGACTATCCACTAGAAGAAAGACAGTCTCTTCAATAAATGGTGCTGGGAAAATTGGACATCCACATGCAGGAGAATGAAACTAGACCACTCTCTTGCACCGTACACAAAGATAAACTCAAAATGGACGAAAGATCTAAATGTGAGACAAGATTCCACTGAAATCCTAGAGGAGAACACAGGCAACACCCTTTTTGAACTCGGCCACAGTAACTTCTTGCAAGATACATCCACGAAGGCAAGAGAAACAAAAGCAAAAATAAACTATTGGGACTTCATCAAGATAAGAAGCTTCTGCACAGCAAAGGATACAGTCAACAAAACTCAAAGACAACCTACAGAATGGGAGAAGATATTTGCAAATGACTTATCAGAGAAAGGACTAGTATCCGAGATATAAAGAACTTACTAAACTCAACACCAAAGAAACAAACAATCCAATCATGAAATGGGCAAAAGACATGAACAGAAATTTCACCAAAGAAGACATAGACATGGCCACCATGCACATGAAAAAATGCTCTGCATCACTTGCCATCAGAGAAATACAAATCAAAACCACAATGAGATATCACCTCACACCACTGAGAATGGGGAAAATTAACAAGACAGGAAACCACAAATGTTGGAGAGGATGCGGAGAAAAGGGAACCCTCTTACACTGTTGGTGGGAATGTGAAATGGTGCAGCCACTCTGGAAAACTGTGTGGAGGTTCCTCAAAGAGTTAAAAATAGACTTGCCCTTCGACCCAGCAATTGCACTGTTGGGCATTTACCCCAAAGATACAGATGCAATGAAACGCCGGGACACCTGCACCCTGATGTTTCTAGCAACAATGTCCACAATAGCCAAACTGTGGAAGGAGCCTCAGTGTCCATCGAAAGATGAATGGATAAAGAAGCTGTGGTTTATGTATACAATGGAATATTACTCAGCCATTAGAAATGACAAATACCCACCATTTGCTTCAACGTGTATGGAACTGGAGGATATTATGCTGAGTGAAATAAGTTAATCGGAGAAGGACAAACATTATATGTTCTCATTCTTTTGGGGAATATAAATAATAGTGAAAGGGAATAGAAGGGAAGGGAGAAGAAATGTGTGGAAAATATCAGAAAGGGAGACAGAACATAAAGACTCCTAACTCTGGGAAACAAACTAGGGGTGGTGGAAGGGGAGGAGGGCAGTGGGTGGGGGTGAATGGGTGACTTGCACTGAGGGGGGCACTTGACGGGATGAGCACTGGGTGTTATTCTGTATGTTGGCAAATTGAACACCAATAAAAAATAAATTTAGTATTTAAAAATATATATAATTATTCAAAAGAAGAAAATGGCTACCATTTTAAATAACAAGACTAGAGAAGCATGAGAATTACTTGCCTAGAATCAGGTTAGAAGAGTGGCTATAGGGGATCCCTGGGTGGCTCAGTGGTTTACCGCCTTCCTTTGGCCCAGGGTGTGATCCTGGAGTCCCAGGATCAAGTCCCATATTGGGCTCCCTGCATGGAGCCTGCTGCTCTCTCTGTCTGTGTCTCTTTCTCTCTCTCTCTCTCTGCCTCTGTGTCTCTCATGAATAAATAAATTAAAATCTTTAAAAAGGAGAGTGGCCTGATATGAAATAAATTAAATATTAAAAATAAATGTAATATGGCTCACTATATGCTTATTTTAATGTGCTTTATATACAAATTATGAACAGGTAGAGCAGCTTGAGTTTACATAAGTCAATTGTTAGTATGTCTTTGCTACTCCTGAAAATTCCCAGTGTCACTGTCAATGCAATCGAGATCTTTAATATAGTTTATCTGAATTATTTGGCATGAATTGTTCTTACTGCTAGGAATTAATAGCTGATCAGATGAGGACAAAGTATCATTCGTAAATGCACTGAGCATCTACTATTCTGTATTAGGCCTTGTGCTGGATGCCTGAGCTGATGTGATGAAGATCCAGTGCTATCTCAAGGACACAGTGAGAAGGTCATCCCAAACTCCTGGATTTGGTGAAGTGAACAAAAAAAGATTCACAGAGAAGAGTGAGTTGAGGGGAAAAGTGGTAAGTTCTGACTTGGACATGAAGGGCTTACATTTCAAAGTGCTTTTGAGACAGTAATGTACAATGAACACTCAGGAACAAGAGACTAAAGCAAAGGGAGCATCCAGAGTCTGAGATGGAGTCCAGAGGCAGGCACAAAGTAGGACTGAAGTCCTACTAGGTGATGTAGCTGCTGAGAAAATGCACACAGAAAAGGGGAAGTGGTTGAGAATAGAAGTTTATAGAGGGCTAATGAATTGGGGCTGTGTTGTAAGAAATAAAATAGTGAGTAGTATTATAGTGAGGCCAGAAAACGTTTTTTTTTTTTATTGGAGTTCGATTTGCCAACATATAGTATAACACCCAGTGCTCATCCTGTCAAGTGCCCCCTTTAGTGCCCGTCACCCAGTCACCCCATCCCCCCACCCACCTCCCCTTCCAATACCTCTTGTTTGTTTCTCAGAGTTAGGAGTCTGTCATGTTCTGTTACTCTCTCATTTTATCCACTCATTTTCTCCCCTTTCCCCTATAATGCCTTTCACTATTTTTTATATTCCTCATGTGAGTGAAACCATATGATTGTCCTTCTCTGATTGACCTACTGCACTGAGCATAATACCCTTCAGTTCTATCCACCTTGAAGCAAATGGTGGGTATTCATCTCTTCTGATGGCTGAGTAATATTCCAGTGTGTGTGTGTGTGTGTGTGTGTGTGTGTGTGTGTATCACATCTTCTTTATCCATTCATCTTTCAATGGAAACCGAGGCTCCTTCCACAGTTTGGCTATTGTGAACATTGCTACTATAAACATTGAGGTACAGGTGTCTCGGCTTTTCACTGCATCTGTATCTGTGGGTTAAATCCCAGTAGTGCAATTGCTGGGTCATAGGATAGCTCTATTTTTAACTCTTTGAGGAACCTCCACACAGTTTTCTAAATGGCTGCACCAGTTCACATTCCCACCAACAGTGCAAGAGGGTTCCTCTTTCTCCACATCCTCTCCAACATTTGTTGTTTCCTGTCTTGTGAGTTTTCACCATTCTCACTGGTGTGAGGTGGTATCTCATTGTGGTTTTGATTTGTATTTCCCTGATGGCAAGTGATGCAGAGCATTTTCTCATGTGCTTGTTGGCCATGTCTATGTCTTCTTTGGTGAAATTTCTGTTCATGTCTTTTGCCCATTTAATGATTGGATTGTTTGTTTCTTTGCTGTTGAGTTTAATAAATTCTTTATAGATCTTGGATACTGGCCCTTTATCTGATATGTCATTTACAAATATCTTCTCCCAGTCTGTAGGTTGTCTTTTAGTTTTGTTGACTATTTCTTTTGCTGTGCAGATGCTTTTTATGTTGATCAAATCCAAATAGTTCATTTTTGCTTTTGTTTCCCTTGCCTTCATAGATGTTTCTTGCAAGAAGTTGCTGTGGCCAAGTTCAACAAGGGTGTTGCCCATGTTCTTCTCTAGGATTGTGATGGATTCTTGTCTCACAGTTAGATCTTCCATCCATTTTGGGTTTATCTTTGTGTATGGTGTAAGAGAATTGTCCAGTTTCATTTTTGTGCACATGGCTGTACAACTTTCCCAGCACCATTTATTGAAGAGATTGTCCTTTTTCCAGTGGATATATTTCTTGCATTGTCAAATATTAGTTGACCATAGAGTTGAGGGCCCATTTCTGGGCTCTCTTTTCTGTTTCACTGATTTATGTGTCTGTTTTTATGCCAGTACCACAGTGTCTTGATGATCACAGCTTTGTAGTAAAACTTGAAATCTGGCATTGTGATGTTCCTGACTCTGCTTTTATTTTTCAATATTCTCTTGGCTATTTTGGGTCTTTTCTGATTCCACACAAATCCTAAGATTATTTGTTCCAAAAATAAATTAGGCAATCTAGAAGAAATGGACGCATTTCTGAAAAACCACAAATTACCAAAACTGGAACAGGAAGAAATGGAAAACCTGAACAGGCCAATAACCAGGGAGGAAATTGAAGCAGTCATCAAAAATCTCCCCAAACACAAAAGTCCAGGGCCAGATGGCTTCCCCGGGGAATTCTATCAAGCGTTTAAAGAAGAAATAATATTTATTTTACTAAAGCTGTTCCAAAAGATAGAAAGGGATGGAATACGTCCAAACTCGTTCTATGAGGCCAACATCACCTTAATTCCAAAAGGACCAGACAAAGACCTCACCAAAAAGGAGAATTATAGACCAATATCCCTGATGAACATAGATGCAAAAATCCTCAACAAGCTACTAGCCAATAGGATCCAACAATACATTAAGAAGATTATTCACCATGTCCAAGTGGGATTTATCCCCGGGATGCAAGGCTGGTTCAAAACTCGTCAAGCAATCAGCATGATAGATCATATCACCAAGAGAAAAACCAAGAACCATATGATCCTCTCAATAGATGCAGAGAAAGCATTTGACAAAATACAGCATCCATTTCTGATCAAACTCTGAGAGTGTAGGGGTAGAGGGACTTTTCCTCAGTATCTTAAGAGCCATCTATGAAAAGTCCACAGCAAATATCATTCTCAATGGGAAAAACTGAGAGCCTTTCCCCTAAGATCAGGAACACAACAGGGATGTCCACTCTCATCACTGTTATTTAACATAGTACTACTAGAAGTTCTAGCCTCAGCAATCAGACAACAAAAAGACATTAAAGGCATTCAAATTGGCAAAGAAGAAGTCAAACTTCTCCCTCCTCGCCGATGACATGATACCGTACATAGAGAATCCAAAAGACTCCACCCCAAGATTGCTAGAACTCATACAGCAACTTGACAATGTGGCAGGATACAAAATCAATGCCCAGAAATCAGTGACATTTCTCTACACTAACAATGAGACTGAAGACAGAAATGAAGGAGTCAATCCCATTTACAATTGCACCCAAAAGCGTAAGATACTTAGGAATAAACCTAACTAAAGAGGTAAAGGATCTATACCCTAAAAACTACAGAACACTTCTGAAAGAAATTGAGGAAGACACAAAGAGTTGAAAAAATATTCCATGCTCATGGGTTTGAAGAATTAATATTGTGAAAATGTCTATGCTACCCAGGGCAATTTACACTTTCAAAACAATTTTGAGGTTGTGATGAGAGATGCTGTGGACAATTGTTCCCTAGAACAAGCAAGCTGAAAACGGGCTGAGGAATCAAGGGATGTGAAGTGTGGAAGCTGCAAGGGAGCCTGATCTGGAGGATATGGGTGTTCAATAAAAATGGAAAATGTGGGAAAAAGAGAAATTGATAATATGGGCTAGCAACAGATGGTTGTCTAAATGTAGTTGACTGCAAAGGAAAGCAATAAGAGAAAAGGAAAGCTAAGAAGACATAAGACGAGGTGAAAAGAAGAGAGTGTAGAGAAAGTTTTACAAAACTGGGAGGAGAGGTAATCTGATTAAGGGGGCAGATATGTCACAGGGGGCTTGAAGTAGGTGATAAATGATTAGAGAAGTCACTTTAGATAAGGTACAATAAGGTTTAGAAAAGTTTGACTGAAAAAGGCTGAGTACTGTGCAGTCCCTCTGACGATCAAATTATAGTTAATACACATTTTGAGAATCAAAACAGCACAGTTTTGTTTTCCTCCAGAAATTCTTGGACAAGAAAAGGGTAATAGGTAGGAAAAGGAGAAATTCTAAGGTTTTAGAAGGTCAGTGCTTTCAAATGACTTCCCATAGAGTCCAGCCTGGGGAGAGGTGAAAGTAATGGCCAAAAGGGGGAAGAAAATCCAGAACACAGAAGGTTTTATTGTTTTTTAAATAATCAAACTCCAATAAAAAATATACAAAAATATTTTATTTATTTATTCATGAGAGATACAGAGAGAGGGAGAGGGCGAAGCAGGCTCCCTGCAGGAACCTGATGTGGGACTCAATCCCAGAACCCCGGGATCGCCACCTGAGCCAAAAGCAGACTCTCAACCACTGAACCACCCAGGCGCCCCACATAGAAGGTTTTAAAGACATGAAACTATGCATTGAGATGAATACTTCCATTCCCTTGGAAGGAGATATTCCATTTCAAGAGTCAATGATGTTCTCTTTTCCCCCTTATCTGTTTCCTCCATCCTTATAGATGATGATGAGTTGTAGCCAGAGTTACCTGAGAGAAGCCCATTTTTCTGGTGGTGGATTCCACGGGATGCCCAGGAATCCCTTACCTTATGCCAATGTCTACACTGGATGCAGGAGAGGATGTTGCACTATTAAGGATTTGGGATTAAATAAATCATATCCATAATGTCTGTCAATGTTAACAAACTATCAAAGTCATAAAGGTGATTAACAATAACAATACTCAGGCACCTGGGTGGCTCAGTCAGTTAAGCGCCTGCCTTCAGCTCAGGTCATGATCCCAATGTCCTGGGATGGAGTCCCACACCTGGCTCCCTGCTCCTGCTTATTATAGTGAGCCTCCTTTTCCCTCTTCCTCTATCTGCCCTTACCCCTGCTTGTGCTTTCTCTCTTTCTCTCTGTTGACTAGATAAATAAAATATTTTAAAAAGTAATAAAAATAATGTCTTGCAAGTAACACGAAATCTCACACTATAGTTACATACTCCAAGTCATTAAACTAAACTATTAGAGCCCTGGAGGATTTTAAGTAGCCCAAGAGGAAAACTGTGCCTTTTGCATGTCCGGAAAGGCATATATGTGCCCTACTGCATACCTTTCAATACAGAAGGTTATAATTAATCACAGAGATGTGGCTGAATGCAGTGCCATTCCTTCTATTGTTTCTTGCTGCCAAGAAAGAAAACAGCAGCCCTGAACAACCTATAAAAGCATCTCTGTTGTCATGTGAAGCATTGGCTTTAAATCTCTGCTACTTAACCCTGCCTCTCTGATGGCTTGTCTTTCCATTTTCTGTTCTTTTCTTTTCTTTTGGCTTGCCAAATTTGGGCTCAGTCAGTGCTGTGGTGTTAACACTGCAGCTCATAATGAGGCAACTCATGTTGACTCAAAACCAGAGAGAGCCAGATCAGCACTCTACCAAGGACAAAAGCAAGGGCCACCACACTTGGCCAGAAATGTTTCCTGGAATGCTTCTCTTTGTTCAAACTCCTATAGATACTGAAGGGGAGAAGGCAGGGACAATGTGAGAGGAGAGGAATTCCCAAGAGGAAGGTACTATTTCACTACAAAAGAAAGATTGCAAGTTTAATCTGTGTGTACGTATGTGTATGTGTGTGCATGCATGTATGTTTTAAAACAATTCTGAATATGCAAATTATTTTAACTGAAAATTTTACTGTTATAATTATAGATTCATGTGCAATTAATTATAATAAATAATACAGAAAGATCCTATATTTACTTTCTCAGGTTTCCCCAGTGGTAACACTTTGCAAACTTATAATACTACAACCAGGATGCTGACATTGATACAATGCATATTTCATATTTCTTAGTTTTACTTATATTCATTTGTGTATGTACATGTGTATATGTAGTTATGTACAATTTGATCTCATTATAGGTTTGTGTATTATCCACCACAGCCAGGATACTGAGTTTTATCATCCCTAGAATCCCTCATTTTGCTCTTTTTTTAAAAAAGATTTATTTATTTATTTATTTATTTATTTATTTATTTATTTATTTTTATGATAGACACAGAGAGAGTGAGAGAGGCAGAGACACAGGAGGAGGGGGAAGCAGGCTCCATGTCAGGAGCCCGATGTGGGACTCGATCCTAGGGCTCCAGGATCGTGCCCTGGGCCAAAGGCAGGCGCTAAAACGCTGAGCCACCAAGGGATCCCCCATTTTGCTCTTTTATAACCACATCTACCTTCCCCAATTCTTATCCCTGTCTCCATCCTTGCTCCCAAGCACTGGCAACCTTGTTCTCCATTTCTAAGATTTTTCATTTCAAAACTGTTATGTAAAGGGAATTATATGGTATGTAACATATATGATTTTTTTAACTTAGCATAACTCTTTTGAGATCCACTCAAGTAATTGTGTATGTGTATAATTTGTTCCTTTTAATTGCTAAGTAGTTGTTTCATGGTATGGATGAACCAGTTGAACGGTTTACCCATTCAATTTACCCACATTGTTATAATTGAAGTGAGTCTCTTCTAGACAATATTAAAAGTGTTCTGTTATTTTCATCTAATTCACTAATCTGTCTTTTCATTGATATATTTAAGCCATTTAAATTGGAGATAAATATTTATACGTTGATACTTAAGTTTGCCTTTCCGTTGTTAATTTTCTGTTTGTTTCCTCTGGTTCTTTTTCCTTTGCTTCTATTTTCTTGCCTTCCTTGAGTTATTTGAATGATTTTTTTAATTCCATTTTGATCTATTTATAGTGTTCTTGAGCATATTTCTTTGTTTAGTTTTTTTGGTTTGGTCATTCTGGGTATTACAATATAAATGTCACTTATTATAGTCTACCAATATTGACATTTTACTATTTTGCATTAAGTGTAAAATTTCACTTCTACCTAGATCTCTTTACTTTCTCCTCTTCTAAATTTAATTGGTTTAAGTATCAGATGGTGCTAACATTTTTGTTTCAATCATCAAACACTATTGATTTATGAAACCCATGAAAAGGATAGTCCATTGTATGTACCCACATTCTGGTTATTTCTGTTGTTCCTTCTTTTCTGATGCTCCAAGATTTCCCCACTTATCAGTCCTTTTGTATTTGACAAAATATTTTAGCTAGTCTTTAAGGATAGGTTTGCTAACAACAAATCATTTTAGTTTTTTTTATCTGAAAATGTCCTTTTTTCCTTTTTATTCCTGAAGGGCAATCTTCTCAGCCATAAAATTCATGGTTGATTTTTTCCTTTCAATACTTGAAAATGGTGTGTCAGTTTTTTATGGTTCCCATGGTTTTAGATGATAAATCTATTGACATCTGAACATTTTCCTCCTACAGGTAATGTATCATTTCTCTCTATCTTCTTTCAAGATGTTTTAATTTGTCTTTGGTACAGACTTCTTTTGGTTTATCCTGTCTGGGGTCTCTCAGCTTCTTGAACTTATAGGTTTATATGTGTCGTCAAAATTGTGAAGTTTTTAGTTATTTCTTCTTCAAGAACCCCACTCTCTTCTCTTTTTCTAGGGCTCCAATGACAAAATAATGGATTTTTTTTCATAGACCTTAGGTCTCTTAGACTGTTTATTTTTTAAAGTCTGTTCCTCTTTGTTGTTTAGATCATCTGTCCAAATTGGGCAAATTATACCCTCAAGTTCTGTGAGTTTATCTTGTCATCACCATTCTACTATTGAGTCCATCCAGTAAGTTTTTTTTTTTTTTAATTTGCTATTGTATTTTTCAGTTCTTTATTTTCCATTTGGGTCTATTTTTGTGATTTATATTTCTTTAGTGAGATTTTCTAATTGTTTTTATTTGGTCAAAGAGGATTTGCTATTGATTGTTAAGCATTTTTATAGCAGCTGTTTTAAAATCCTTATCAGATAATTTCAACATCTTATTCATCTCAGTGTTAATGTCAGTTGATTGCCTTTTCTCATTTCAGTTGTGCTCTTAGTTCTTTACATGGCAGGTAATTTTTTTGTTATATTCTTGACATTTTGTCTATTATGTTAGGAGACTTAAGTCTTATTTAAATCTTTAATTTTAACAGGCAGTTAAAGTTTAAATTTAATACACAGGTTCTGGCTTATTTTTCCAAGCTGTGGTTTCAAATTGGTTATATTTCTGAGCCTTGATTCAGGTCTTCTTGATTTATCTACTGATGCTGGGGCTTCCATCCTTCTTAGTGCTGCCTAAGGGAGTAGAATAGATTTCCCCAAATTGGACTACTAAGTGTCTTAGAAGAGGAAAGGAGTCTCAGGCCCATGGGCACAAAGAAGCTTTCCGGATTGGGCCCCTGTCATGGTGGCATCTGGTTCTGCCCATCCACCAAGTATGTCAGGGAATCTCAACATAGTGGGATCTCTTGCCTGTAAACCTGTGTAGGGAAAACCAAGATTAGCAGGCAGTAGTTGTGCAGCTGTCACTCCCATGATTGGCACAGGATAGACTGCGTAAGAAGGCGTGTGTTGTGGGCTGGCTATGCTATTGTTCTCCAACACCCAGGGCCTCTTTGAAATTCAGCTTATCCATGTGACTCACCTGGCTAACAAAAAACACAAGCTGGAATGATGAATGTCACCTACAGGTGAAAGCATTGAGAGCCAGGAGAATCTTTGCTTCTTTTCCTTCTGTCACAGTCACTGATGATGTTTCAGATGGCGGTTGTTCCATCAGCCCACATCCTAGAGTGGGAATGACGACAGCTCAGAGCAGAGCCCCCGCAGATCTGGGAAAGCACATTGATGTGAGTGATATAAATGAGCAGGAACCTTTGTGTGAATCGTGAAGATTTGGGGTGTTGCTTGTCACCATGGCATCACTTAGCCTACTCTGCAGTGAATTTTGCTTAAAGGAAAAATTGAGTGAAAAGGCAAATCTTGATAACCCTGGAGGATCCTAGAAATGTACAAAACTATGTATCTTAACAATTACATAAATTAGGCACTTTTTAAATTCAGCTTACTGTCCCTTAGTTAAACCTAACAAATAAGATTTTACTCTATGGAAATGAAAATCCATAAGTTTGGTTTGGTAACATATGTCTATATTAGACTACCTATGTAATCTATAAAGATATTTGCAATGCAGTGGTCTTTCCAGTAGGAGAACAGCTGAATGAGGTTATTTTCAGACAAAGCTTTATTTCTGCCTTTGCCAGCTGTGATCTGAATATGTCCCCCAAAATTCATTTATTGAGCCCAATGAAATGATATTAAGATTGAGGGTCTTTGGGAGATGATTAGGTCATAAGGACTCTGCATATTAATTATAAGATTAATGCCCTTGAAAAAAGAAGTCCAGGGATCCCTGGGTGGCGCAGCGGTTTAGCGCCCGCCTTTGGCCCAAGGCACGATCCTGGAGACCCGGAATCGAGTCCCACGTCGGGCTCCCGGTGCATGGAGCCTGCTTCTCCCTCTGCCTGTGTCTCTGCCTCTCTCTTTCTCTCTGTGACTATCATAAAAAAAAAAAAAAGTCCAAAAGAACTCCTTCCTTTCTACCATGTGAGAACATAGCAAGAAGTTAGCATTTGCAACTCCAGAGAGGGCTCTCACCAGACGCTGACTATGTTAGTCCCTGGTCTTGGTCTTCCAGCCTCCAAAACTGTGAGAAATGTTTGGTGTTTATAAGGCACCAGTCTCCAGTATTTTGTTATAGCAGCCTGAATGGACTAAGACATTATCCCAAAACAGATTCCAGCATTAAGGATTATTAACTTGAAGGCTTTATGCTTATTCCTCAATTTTTGCTATCTGTAACCTTTGTATTTCTTTGACAGTTTTCTACAAATTTCTATCTCTATCATATAGCCTTGTATTGAGACTTCCACAGATCAGTAATAGAATGAGTTCAGATTTGTACCAGACCCCAAGTACAGTCTCCAGGTATGAACAAGACTATAGTCAGGGAAACTGGATACCACACCAGAGGAAAGAAATTAGTTTTCCTTTGGGAGCTCTTAAGAAACTCACAGAACTTATATTATTGCCAGATGATGTTCATTAGATTAAGATGGCTTTGGGATCCCTGGGTGGCGCAGCGGTTTGGCGCCTGCCTTTGGCCCAGGGCGCGATCCTGGAGACCCAGGATCGAATCCCACGTCAGGCTCCCGGTGCATGGAGCCTGCTTCTCCCTCTGCCTGTGTCTCTGCCTCTCTCTCTCTCTCACTGTGTGCCTATCATAAAAAAAAAAAAAAAAGAGATTAAGATGGCTTTGACACATTTTCCATTGTTCCTAATGTAATTTGTACTGAGGAAAAGATATCTTGGTCTTTTCATGAGGATGAAGAAACATTTTAGTCAAATTGTTAGAAGGAAATTTGTACCTTTTTACAATATTGAATGTGTGAAAGTGAAATCACTTTAAAATGAATTTAAAATGACACATGCATCTCTGAATTAAGGAACAACAAGAACCTTTTCCCTCTTAAGCTCCCAGGTCAAACTCTGGTGCTATCTCTAAGTACCATTTTCTACTGACAACACTTGGGACATCCAGCTCATTATTTTTCCCTCTTTCTATCTTTATTCTATATCTGCTACCACCTACTATTTATTTCTGAGGTTTCTGTTTACCCTATATCTAGCAATGGAATAATTTTCTTTTTCTGCTGTTCTAATGACACATATTATAGGTTTCTTTATTTAAATTTTATTATCCTTTAGGTATAAATAAAGCAAAAAATACAAAAATTTGAGCAAATGTTAACATGTAAGTAGTCTCACAATTTCCCTAAAGTTTTTCTCTGGGTTGAAAAAAATGTAGATGGAAGTGGATGTGTTAGCCCCTTTGCTTCATTCCCTGGTCAGACTTCTTCCTTTAATCCTTAAGGAAAATCCTTAATTTATTTTTCAATTCACTTATTCCTATCCATGTGTTAGGTTCTTTTGTGAGTAGTGAGTTTTTTGAGTAAGTGCTATTTCTTTCCCATATTTAGATGTCTACGTCCTAGCCCAATGCCTAGGAAATATTAGCTGTTCAACAAATGTTTGTTAAGTATAATGCATTCTTTTGTGGTCCATTCACTCATGGATTAACTGTAACTAAAAATTTACAAGTGGAATAGTAGAGTGAGGAGCTTCTTAAATCTACCTTTCCATACAAGTATTGTATACACTGGCAGAAACTGAAAATCAACTTTAAAAGAACTCTTGGAGAGGAGTTAAGATGGCAGAGGTGTAGGGGAACCCTAAAGTCTACCTTATCCCTCTAATACAGCTGTAGTTATTAAATCATTCTGAAAACCCAATAAATCAATTGGACATCTAAGAAAACAAATATTGCAAGTCTAGAAGTAGAAAAATATTTGGAAGGTAGGAGGTGCAGAGACCTGAATCCAGTGTAATATAGCTGAGGATATGGTGGTGGGGAGGGAGCCTGCTTAAGGAGCTACCACAAAGTATTATAAGCAGCAGAGCACAAAATTGGAACTTTTAGAAGTCTGCTACAGTGGTGGACATGCCAGGCTTAAAGGTGCTCAGGTAGAAAAGCAGGACACAATCCAAGGTGTGACATTGTAATCTGAGGATCCCCTAAGTTGCAAGAAGACTGGGTGATGCCTAAGTGCCATGTAGTTCCCAACACGGGAGAGTTGGAAGCCAGCTGAGAACAATGAGTTCTGCAAACTGCAGACTACTTTCCTGGGGCCAGTCCAGTGATAGAAGTGTGGTGAAACTTTTCCCAGGAAGAGTGGGGGTCTCCACCACAGGAGTCCCTAAAATTTAGAGTTTCAAAACTCAGTTTTGTACCTGAGATTAAAAAAAAAAAAAAAAAAAGCATAGATACAGGCAGGGTGAATAGAGTTCTGACAGAAACTGGAGAGACAAGAGTGATTGATTAATTGCTGTTCTGTGAGGGCTCACTAAAGAGTAAGGGATACAGATTCTCAGCTCTGGGGCTAGATAGTGGGCATCACCATATTCAACCTGCCCATCAGTGCTGAAAGTCTTCAGGTAGCAAAACAGCACCACCTGCTGGAGTCTGGAGCCTCTGTGACCAAGTTTTGCCTCCTTGCATCCTGGAGGTGCTTTCCACTAGGGTAAGTCCACCTGAGAATGAATGCAACAAGGCCCTCCCCCAGAAGACCAGCACAAATAAATTGTTCACACCAAGTTTACTGATCATAGAGGGTTGCAAAGTTTCAGCTCTAGCAGAAAATAGTATCTAGGATCCTTTGTACTTTTATTCTTTAGTTTTTTTATTATCTTTTCAGTGATTTTCTTATTTTTTTAATTCTTTTTCTTTATTCATTTTTATTTTTATATATACTTCATATATTTTTTGTTTCTTTTTATTGTATTTTATATATAAAATATTTAAAATACATATACATTTAAATAAAGAAAACTAAAAACAAATACATATACGTATATTTTTTCCCTAGCTTTCTTATTTTGGGATCTAATTTGTTTTAACAAGCAGACCAAGCATACCCAGGATCTAGTTTTTGTTAGTTCGTTTCTGCGGTTGCTGTTATAGTGGTTTTGTTTTGTTTTGTTTTTTCTTTTTCTTTCTTCTTTTCTTTCCTGGACAAAATGACAGGATGGAGAAATTAACCCCAAAAGAAAGAACAGAGGTAATACTCATAGGGATTTAATCAATACAGATATAAATGAGATATCTCAAGTAGAATTTAAAGCAATGATTAGAGGGATGCTAGCTGGGGTTGAAAAAAGCATAGAAGACATTAGAGCATCCCTTATTGTAGAGATACAAGAGCTAAAATCTACTCAGGTCAAAATTAAAAGTGCTATAACTAAGATGCAGGCCCAAGTAGAGGCCATAAAAAACAAGGGTGAACAAAGCATCAGAGTGATTCAGTGATATAAAAGATAAAGTTATGGAATACAAGGAAGCTGAAAAGAAGAGGGGAAAAACCTATTAGATCATGAAGGTAGACACGGGGAACTCAGCAATTCCATAAAGTGAAATAATATCCCTATTATAGGAGTCCAAGAAGAAGAAGAGTGGGAAAGGAGGGAAAAGGATCATTTGAACAAAATATAGCTGAGAACTTCCCTAATTTGGGAAAAAGGCATTCAAGCCCAAGAGGCACAGACAATATCCATCAAGATCAACAAAAATAGGACAACACCACAACATATTATAGTGAAACTTGCAAATTACAAAGATAAAGAGAAAATCCTGGAAGCAGCTTGGGACAAGACATACTTAACCTGTAAATATAGACACATAAAACTGGCATCAGACCTATTCACAACAACCTGGCAGGCCAGAAAGGACAGCCATGATATATTCATGTGTTGAATATATTCAACATGCTAAATGGGAAAAATATGCAGCCAAGAACACTTTATCTAGCAGGAGTCATTCAGAATAGAAGGAGAGATAAAGAGTTTCTAAGACAAACAAAAACTAAAGGAATTTGTGAACACTAAACCTCCCTGCAAGAAATTAAAGGGGATCTTTTGAGCATAGAGACCAAAAATAACAAACACTGGCTTTCTAGAGAAGGAAGGAAGATGGCAGAAAAATAGGATCCTCATTTCATCTGGTCCCTTGAGTTAAGCTAGAAATCTATCAAATCATTCTAAACACCTATGAATTCAACCTGAGATCTAAGAATTGCTGCAACTCTACAAATAGAAAAAGGACCACTTTTTACAAGGTAGGAGGTATGGAGAAGTGAATCAGAGGGGCTATATTGGAAGATAAACAATGGGGGTTGGGAGCCTATTTAAGCCAGCTACTGAAAAGTGAGATAGCAGCACAGCACAAAATCAGAACTTCTAGAAGTCTGCTCTGGTGAGGGACATCCCTGCCTGAAAGGTGATGAAGTGAGCCAGAATCCTCGGTGGGACAGTGTGGTCCCAGGATCCCTGGGGTGACAGAAAGAATAGTGATGCCTGAGTGTGAAACAGTTCCCAAGTATTGGACTGAGGAAGCAAGCTACCATCAGTGAGCCTGGGAGTGGGCTGTCAGCTAGGTGTTGCCATAAACCACAAAATGCAGCAAGATCAGGTGATACCTCTCTAGGTAGGGGCCCAGCAAGCAGAAGAACTTCAGGGAGACCATCCTCTTCTCCCACCCCTCAGGAGAAACATAGGTGCACACTGAAGGAGTCTGCAGTTTGGAGCACAAAAAAAAGTGATTGACTGCTTTTCTCTGAGGGTGCACTGAAGAATTGAGGCCAGGACCTATCAGCCCCAGGGCTGGAGATTGGGGTGTTACCATATTTTTTATTATTATTATTATTATTATTATTATTATTATTCTCATTCTCTAAAGTGGCAGGAAAAGCCTTCAGGGAACAAAAGCCACATGGACCAACCTGAAACAGCTTACACTGAGACCAGGCCCCTGGAAAGGGGTGGTGCAATGCTGCCCATGCAAAGACACCTGAGAATCAGTGCAACAGGCCCCTCCCCTAGAAGAGCACCAGAAACATCAGGGTAATTCCAAGTTTACAAATCACATAGAACTAAAAACAACAGCAGCAACAACAAAAATAAAACACAAGACACAAACAAAAAACACCAAATCAAGAGGGAGGGGCAAGATGGTGAAGGAGTAGGGTCTCCAAATCACCTGTCCCCACCAAATTACGTAGATAACCTTCAAATCATCCTGAAAATCTATGAATTTGCCCTGAAATTTAAAGAGAGAACAGCTGGAATGCTAAGTGAGAAGAGTTTGCACTTCTATCAAGGTAGGAAGATGGGGAAGAAAGAAATGAAGAAACAAAAGGCACCCAAGGGGGAGGGGCCCCACGAGGAGCCGGGCTGAGGCTGGGGCGAGTGTCCCCAGGACAGGAAAGCTCCGTCCTGGAGAAGGAGGAGCTTCACCAATCTTCCCGGGCAGAAAGGGGCTCGCAGGGAGTTAGAGCAGAACCCCAGGAGGGCGGGGATGCCCTCAGGCTCCCTGGGACACTAACAGACACCTGCGCCCCGGGGAGAGTGGGTCCAGCTCCCTAAAGGGCTACAGCAGCACAGGGCTGGACCCGGGAGCAGCTCAGAGGCGCTCGGGCGGCGGCTCCGCGCAGGGGGCTGCCCGGCCAGGAGCGCGAATCCAACAGCGCAGGCTGGGGAGCACAGGGTGCGGGGACACAGCCCAGGATCTGGCCTCCCCCCGGGACAGACAGAGGCCAGGAGGGCCCAGGACAGCAAGGATGCTCCTGCCCCAGCTGAGCAGATCAGCGGACCGCCCCGGAGCCTCCAGGCCCCTGCAGACGGAGAGCTCTGTAGTTACTGCAGGAGCTGACTCCAGGGCTCCAGAGCTGGCCACCGCCACTGGGGTTGTTCCTCCTGGGGCCTCACGGGGTAAACAACCCCCACTGAGCCTTGCACCAGGGAGGGGGCAGAGCAGCTCCCCCAGTGCTAACACCTGAAAATCAGCACAACAGGCCCCACCCCCAGAAGACCAGCTAGAGGGACAATTTCCAGGGGAAGTCAAGGGACTTAAAGTATACACAATCAGAAGATACTCCCCTGTGTGGTTTTTTTCTTTTGTTTTGTTTTGTTTTTTTTGCTTTTTGATTTCTGTTTGCTTTACCCACCCTTCTTTTCCCTTTCTTTTTCTTTTTCTTTTTCTTCTTTTTTCTTTTTTTTCTTCCTTTTTTCTTTTTCTCTTTTCTTTCCTTCTTTCTCTCCTCTCTTTTTCTCCTTTTCCCAATACAACTAGTTTTTGGCCACTCTGCACTGAGCAAAATTACTAGAGGAAAACCTCCCCTCAAAAAAAGAATAAAAAACAGTCCTCTCTCCCACAGAGTTACAAAATCTGGATTACAATTCAATGTCAGAAAACCAATTCAGAAGCACTATTACGAAGCTACTGGTGGCTCTAGAAAAAAGCATAAAGGACTCAAAAGACTTCATGACTGCAGAATTTAGATCTAATCAGGCAGAAATTAAAAATCAATTGAATGAGATGCAATCCAAACTAGAAGTCCTAATGAGGAGGGTTAACGAGGTGGAAGAACGAGTGAGTGACATAGAAGACAAGTTGATGGCAAAGAGGGAAACTGAGGAAAAAAGAGACAGACAATTAAAAGACCATGAGGATAGATTACTGGAAATAAACTACAGCCTGAAGAAAAAAAACCTACCTTTAATTGGGGTTCTTAAGGGTGCTGAAAGGGACAGAGGTCCAGAATATGTATTTGAACATATCATCGCTGAAAACTTTCCTAATCTGGGAAGGAAAACAGGCATTCAGATCCAGGAAATAGAGAGATCTCCAATAAAATCAATAAAAACCGTTCAACACCTCGACATCTAATAGTTAAACTTCAAATTCCAAAGATAAAGAGAAGATCCTTAAAGCAGCAAGAGACAAGAAATCCCTGACTTTTATGGGGAGGTGTATTAGGGTAACAGCAGACCTCTCCACAGAGACCTGGCAGGCCAGAAAGGGCTGGCAGGATATATTTAGGGTCCTAAATGAGAAGAACATGCAACCAAGAATACTTTATCCAGCAAAGCTCTGATTCAAAATGGAAAGATAGTTAAAGAGCTTCCAAGACAGGCAGGAACTGAGAGAATATGTGACTTACAAACCAGTTCTGCAAGAAATTTTAAGGGGGACTCTTACAATTCCCCTATAAGAAGAAGTTCAATGGAACATTCCACAAAAACAAGGACTGAATAGATATCATGATGACACTAAACTCATATCTTTCAATAGTAACTCTGAACGTGAACGGGCTTAATGACCCCATCAAAAGGCTCAGGGTTTCAGACTGGATAAAAAAGCAGGACCCATCTATTTGCTGTCTACAAGAGACTCATTTTAGACAGAAGGACACCTACAGCCTGAAAATAAAAGGTTGGAGAACCATTTACTATTCAAATGGTCCTCAGAAGAAAGCAGGGGTAGCCATCCTTATATCAGATAAACTAAAATTTACCCCGAAGGCTGTAGTGAGAGATGAAGAGGGACACTATATCATACTTAAAGGATCTATCTAGCAAGAGGACTTAACAATCCTCAATAAAATGCCCCTAATGTGGGAGCTGCCAAATATATCAATTAATAACCAAAGTGAAGAAATAGTTAGATAATAATACACTTATACTTGGTGACTTCAATCAAGCACTTTCTATACTCGATAGGTCTTCTAAACACATCTCCAAAGAAATGAGAGCTTTAAATGATACACTGGACCAGATGGATTTCACAGATATCTACAGAACTTTACATCTAAACTGAACTGTATACACATTCTTCTCAAGTGCACATAGAATTTTCTCCAAAATAGACCACATACTGGGGATCCCTGGGTGGCGCAGTGGTTTAGCGCCTGCCTTTGGCCCAGGGCGCGACCCTGGAGACCTGGGATGGAATCCCACATCGGGCTCCCGGTGCATGGAGCCTGTTTCTCCCTCTGCCTGTGTCTCTGCCTCTCTCTCTCTCTCTCTCTCTCTCTGACTATCATAAATAAATAAATTAAAAAAAATAGACCACATACTGGGTCACAAATCGGGTCTGAACCGATACCAAAAGATTGGGATTGTCCCCTGCATATTCTCAGACCATAATGCCTTGAAATTAGAACTAAATCACAACAAGAAGTTTGGAAGGACTTCAAACACGTGGAGGTTAAGGACCATCCTGCTAAAAGATGAAAAGGTCAACCAGGAAATTAAGGAAGAATTAAAAAGATTCATGGACACTAATGAGAATGAAGATACAGCTGTTCAAAATCTTTGGGATGCAGCAAAAGCAGTCCTGAGGGGGAAATACATCGCAATACAAGGATCCATTCAAAAACTGGAAAGAACTCAAATACAAAAGATGACCTTTCACCTCAAGGAGTTGGAGAAAAAACAGCAAATAGATCCTACACCCAGCAGAAGAAGAGAGTTAATAAAGATTCGAGCAGAACTCAACGAAACAGAGACCAGAAGAACTGTGGAACAGTTCAACAAAACCAGAAGTTGGTTCTTTGAAAGAATTAATAAGATAGATAAACCATTAGCCAGCCTTATTAAAAAGAAGAGAGAGAAGACTCAAATTAATAAAATCATGAATGAGAAAGGAGAGATCACTACCAACACCAAGGAAATACAAACGATTTTAAAAACATATTATGAAGAGCTATACGCCAATAAATTAGGCAATCTAGAAGAAATGGATGCATTCCTGGAGAGCCACAAACTACCAAACCTGGAACTGGAAGAAATAGAAAACCTGAACTGGCAGGCCAATAACCAGGGAGGAAATTGAAGCAGTCATCAAAAACCTCCCAAGACACAAAAGTCCAGGGCCAAAAGGCTTCCCTGGGGAAATCTATCAAACGTTTAAAGAAGAAACCATACCTATTCTACTGAAGCTGTTTGGAAAGATAGAAAGAGATGGAGTACTTCCAAATTGGTTCTATGAGGCCAGTATCACCTTAATTCCAAAACCAGACAAAGACCCCACCAAAAAGGAGAATTACAGACCAATATCCCTGATGAACATGGATGCAAAAATTCTCAACAAGATACTAGCCAATAGGATCCAATAGTACATAAAGGAAATTATTCACCACGACCAAGTAGGATTTATCCCCGGGACACAAGGCTGGTTCAACACTCGTAAAACAATCAGTGTGATTCATCATATCAGCAAGAAAAAAACCAAGAACCAATATGATCCTCTCATTAGATGCAGAGAAAGCATTTGACAAAATACAGCATCCATTCCTGATCAAAACTCTTCAGAGTGTAGGGATAGAGGGAACATTCCTCAACATCTTAAAAGCCATCTATGAAAAGCCCACAGCAAATATCATTCTCAATGGGGAAGCACTGGGAGCCTTTCCCCTAAGATCAGGAACAAGACAGGGATGTCCACTCTCACCACTGCTGTTCAACATAGTACTGGAAGTCCTAGCCTCAGCAATCAGACAACAAAAAGAAATTAAAGGCATTCAAATTGGCAAAGAAGAGTCAAACTCTCCCTTTTCGCCGATGACATGATACTCTACATAGAAAACCCAAAAGCCTCCACCCCAAGATTGCTAGAACTCATACAGCAATTTGGTAGCGTGGCAGGATACAAAATCAATGCCCAGAAACCAGTGGCATTTCTATACACTAACAATGAGACTGAAGAAAGAGAAATTAAGGAGTCAATCCCATTTACAATTGCACCCAAAAGCATAAGATACCGAGGAATAAACCTAACCAGAGGTAAAGGATCTATACCCTAAAAACTATAGAACACTTCTGAAAGAAATTGAGGAAGACACAAAGAGATGGAAAAATATTCCATGCTCATGGATTGGAAGAATTAATATTGTGAAAATGTCAATGTTACCCAGGGCAATTTACACATTTAATGCAATCCCTATCAAAATACCATGGACCTTCTTCAGAGAGTTAGAACAAATTATTTTAAGATTTGTGTGGAATCAGAAAAGACCACCAATAGCCAGGGGAATTTTATTTTTTTTATTTTTATTTTTTTTGCCAGGGGAATTTTAAAAAAGAAAACCATATCTGGGGGCATCACAATGCCAGATTTCAGGTTGTACTACAAAGCTGTGTTCATCAAGACAGTGGGGTACTGGCACAAAAACAGACACATAGATCAGTGGAACAGAATAGAGAACCCAGAAGTGGACCCTCAACTTTATGGTCAACTAATATTCAGTAAAGAAGGAAATACTATCCATTGGAAGAAAGACAGTCTCTTCAATAAATGGTGCTGGGAAAATTGGACATGCACATGCAGAAGAATGAAACTAGACCACTGTCTTGCACCATACACAAAGATAAACTCAAAATGGACGAAAGATCTAAATGTGAGACAAGATTCCATCAAAATCCTAGAGGAGAACACAGGCAACACCCTTTTTGAACTCAGCCACAGTAACTTCTTGCAAGATACATGCAATGAAACGCCAGGACACTTGCACTCCAATGTTTCTAGCAGCAATGTCCACAATAGCCAAACTGTGGAAGGAGCCTCGGTGTCCATCGAAAGATGAATGGATAAAGAAGATGTAGTTTATGTATACAATGGAGTATTACTCAGCCATTAGAAATGGCAAATACCCACCATTTGCTTCAACATGGATGGAACTGGAGGGTATTATGCTGAGTGAAGTAAGTCAATTGGAGAAGGACAAACAGTGTATGTTCTCTTTCATTTGGGGAATATAAATAATAGTGAAAGGGAATATAAGGGAAGGGAGAAGAAGTGTGTGGGAAATATCAGAAAGGGAGACAGAACATAAAGACTCCTAACTCTGGGAAATGAACTAGGGGTGGGGGTGAATGGGTGACTTGCACTGAGGGTGGCACTTGATGGGATGAGCACTGGGTGTTATTCTGTAAGTTGTCAAATTGAACACTAATAAAAAATAAATTTATTATAAAAAAAATCAGGGTGCAGGTGTCCCGGCGTTTCATTGCATCCGTATCTTTGGGTAAATCCCCAACAGTGCAATTGCTGGGTCGTAGGGCAGGTCTATTTTTAACTCTTTGAGGAACCTCCACACAGTTTTCCACAGTGGCTGCACCAGTTCACATTCCCACCAACAGTGTAAGAGGGTTCCCTTTTCTCCGCATCCTCTCCAACATTTGTGGTTTCCTGCCTTGTTAATTTTCCCCATTCTCACTGGTGTGAGGTGGTATCTCATTGTGGTTTTGATTTGTATTTCCCTGATGACAAGTGATGCAGAGCATTTTCTCATGTGCATGTTGGCCATGTCTATGTCTTCGTCTGTGAGATTTCTGTTCATGTCTTTTGCCCATTTCAATATTGGATTGTTTGTTTCTTTGGTGTTGAGTTTAATGAGTTCTTTATAGATCTTGGAAACTAGCCAACATCTGAGATGTCATAAAGACGATGTGGTTTATGTATACAATGGAATATTACTCAGCCATTAGAAATTACAAATACCCACCATTTGCTTCAACGTGGATGGAACTGGAGGGTATTATGCTGAGTGAAGTAAGTCAGTCAGAGTAGGACAAACATTATATGTTCTCATTCATTTGGGGAATATAAATAATAGTGAAAGGGAATATAAGGGAAGGGAGAAGAAATGTGTGGGAAATATCAGAAACGGAGACAGAACGTAAAGACTGCTGACTCTGGGAAACAAACTAGAGGTGGTTGAAGGGGGAGGAGGGCGGGTGGTGGGAGTGAATGGGTGACGGGCACTGGGGGTTATTCTGTATGTTGGTAAATTGATCACCAATAAAAAACAAATTTAAAAAAAATCCCAAATGGAGAGAAAGAGCTACTGCTTTCCAATATAAATGCTTTCTCAGTGTGAAACTAGAAGTGTAGTAATGCTCACAGATGTAACAAATTCCAAAAATTAGGTTGTGTTTAAACAATAGTTAGCAACCAAAAGTTTCCTTTTATTTTTCCTTCAAGTAAGCTTGAAAACAGAAACTATATAAACCTCTCACTTAAGTCTAGTTAAATTCAACAGACAAGAGAAATAATGTTCTTTAATCCTTCTAATAAAAACAAAACACAAAAGCAACTGTGAGTTATAATCTGTAATTTAGTAACATGTTATTGTTAGGTTGTTAGTTGATTTTATCTAATAGTAGGTAGATACTTGTGTTTGTTTTAATGCCATGTTGCTCAAGAAGGATGGGTGGGTAACTTGATTTCGATGAGAACAGAAGGATTCTGCATCTCATTTTACTGGTTCTTTTTATTTTTGAACTTTGGGCTTCTTATATGCTCATTTAAGAATAATATGTTGCTACTGCCATCTACTGGATGGAATGTGAGACCTACTTAGTCACAAGGACGTTTTAAACATCCAAATATCTGTCCTTTCCTTCTTTTGACTTCACAGCTTGCCTCAAAAAGGTAAAATTCTGCCTTTAGTCTATTGATGTGAGGCATGGTTGCTTGCTCCCAGACCCAGAACCTAATTTATTTGGGGAACATCTTCTACTGTGATGAGGCACTTTCTCTTTGGAAGTTTAACTTCTTTCTACTAAAGAGAGAGTGTGAGGTTTTTATCTTCTCATAAGACCTAGAAAGTGAGACAGGCTTGTGGGGGAGGAAAGAGTCTGTATCTGTGTGTGAGTATGTTAGGAACAAGCATATTTTTAGTATGGGGTGGTAGAATGTACACACTCGACTAAGGAGCAAGGAAATCAGTCAAAATTGTTGAAGCCAGTGATTTTTACTTCTCTGGGCTCTAGTTTCCTCAGCTATAAGATGAGATAGCTAGACTAGAACTAAGAAAATCTTATGAGGTCAAGATTCATGTGGTTCTGTCTCTTTAAAGAGTCGTAGTCAAGAATGGCAGTCAGCTAATATGAATTTCAAAAAAAATACTAGTCTATATATTGAAAAGTATGAAAAAAAACTACCAATCTATGGGAAATCCATCTTGCCACCTACTGTTCTTCTGTCCTCAGTTCTTATTTTTCCATTTTCTACATGCTCTCATTATCAGCCCTTCTCTATCATGACTCCTCCCCACACTGGTTCTCTGAGATGTGACTGCTCTCTCCTTACTGTCCCTTATTTAGCCTTTCTTAGTCCTCCCTTCCTCATCTGCAGCTCAGGTTCCATATTTCTCTGCGTATTTCTCTGTTTCTGCATTACAAATTTCCAAGGACCAGTCTTTGAGAAATAGTGTGGGAAGGTCAAAGAAGCGAATCAAGTGAAATACACTTCATATTTTGTTGTGCCCAAGATTGCGAATCCGAGAAAACCACCAAGGAGCCGACACCAATGCAAATACATGAGGGTTTATTAACAAGCTCGAGCTGGGGTCCAAGTATACCCGACACAGAGGAGCAGGGACTTGGACCCTGAGGTGGGTTACAGCTGGGTTTTTATGGGCTGGTCTAGGGGTAAGGTGGGATTTTTCAGTAAGGGTAGGGGTGTGAGAATCTCCAGTAAAGAGGTCTCACAAGCTCTTGCTTCCTTATTCTGATAAGGGCGTGCTTTGTGATTTTGCCTGTAGCTGAGGTAAGGTAAAGTTCAGTACCTGGTCACAGGGACCTGGTCACAGTGGCCTGAGATGGCTACCAAAGCTACAATGGCTGTACTTGTGCCAATGTTAAACTTGAATGGCCCTAATTTTCTCGGCCTCCACAATTGGTCTGGGGAGGCAGGAGAGGCAGGAAACACATACACATCACCAAGCATCCACTCACCAAGAAACTTGAATAATAAGACTTCAATGCCTGTAGCTGAATTAACTGATTAGAGTGGACAATAGGATTTGTGACCCTTTAATTAGAGGTTTTTGAAGATGGAGGCTATCTTATTCCTATTTTAATCCTTGCTAAAGAAAGAAACATTGGGATCATTATTGAGCTCAGTTTTTCAAATTTGATGTCCACAAAACCTGGAATTTATTTACTTTTTTCTTCTCTCTTTCCTTCCTTCAGTCAGCCATGCCATTCATTTATGCCAGATTGGGGAGGAAGAGCATTTAGGAAGAATTACTTGGTTTCTTCTCTGAGGATGAAGTCTTGGTTGAACTTTCAGTAAACTCAGCCAGAATGTGAGCCTGGGAGTGGGGGTGTACTTCTAGAGTGAGTTCCCCAGAGTGGCAATCATGAAGTGGTTCTCAAAATCTACCCTGAGCTAGGCCTGCTGTCCTAGCCCTTGCTGCCATTTATCTCTCTGCCTTCCCCCTCTCCTAGTTGTGCTGAGATTGCTGTGGGGGAAGGGAGTCTCCCCTCCCCCCACAGTTTTTCCTTACATAAGACTTGGGGGAGTTTCCTAGCTTTGTCCCTTACCAGTTCTGTCAGTGAGGGTTCAGAGGACTCCACGCACTTGGGGTGGAAGGGAGTGGCCTGCAGTGAGGCCAACCTGAGGCCTACCCTGCAGGAGGTCTGCAGAAGAAGGATCCCATTTGTTATGATGGAGAGTAACAGCCAGTTCTACATTAGGTAATGGTGATTCATTTCCTCAGTAGAGGTTTGGGAGGATTACAGTTTGAATTTGAAAAACTTATTTCTATATCTGTCAACAAAGTGACTCTGAGCAATCAGCATGTACTATATGGAGTTTTGTCATCTTTGGTTATTTTACAAACATCGCTGTATTGAGAAAAATGTAAAACAGAGCTGTCATATTAAAAAAAGAAATTATTCAAACAAAACTCCGTGATAATAGCATTATAATATAATGGAGTTCTATTACCACCAATCTCCTTAGATTAAGTATACAAGCTGTGTATATATATTTATATTTATTTGTATGTCTACGTGTATATATATATGTATATATCTGTATATATGTATATATATATATTCTCATAAATTTTCTGAGCAATTATGCTTTAAAGGGCATAATAAAGCAATGAGCAATGCCATATTCCCAGCTGTCAGAGCTAGTGTTGTCTCTAAACACTGGCTGAGTGAGGAGGCTGAGTGCTTTGAGGACGTCCCCAAATGTCAATATTGTCCTCTCCAGCTTGGCTTGAGGAAGTGAATGAGCATTTGTTTAATGATTTGACACTACACAAAGTGAGCCTGTCTGGAGCCAAGTCCATCCACTCACAAGTCATTTCACCTCTGCTGACACTAGAGGATCTCTGTCACTCATGGTCCCCAGGCAGAGAACTTAGTGCTGGCATAAATGTTTACTAGGTCTTTCCCCTAGGATGGAGAATTTTATTTCCAAACTCTCAGTTCAGAAGGGCTCAGCATGGCTCTTTTGCTTCTAGTATCTTTAGTACTGGAGGAACCTCTGCTGGGACTGGTCTGTGGAGATGATCATCTCCCTTAGCTCTTGAACAGTAAGTAAACATGGGGCAGTTCTACACATTAAAGCCTAAGGTACTGGTACAGTTTCTCAAGGCTGTGCTGCCTTCTAATGCTGTCCTTGTCAGCAAAGATGTATAGCTTGTAAGATGTAAGGCCATTGGCATGTGGTGACTAGGTGTATCTGATTCCTGGGCATTGTGGGAATGCAGAGTTGTTTCTCCACCCATGGAGCTATGCTGTTATAGGAATCTTGGTAGGAGTTGAGGGACAATATCAAGTATTCAGGCACCCCAGTGCCTTTAAAACACTATTATGGGATGGAATATAAGATAACATAATATACCATAGAATTATATAACATAATATATTAATATGGGAAAGGGAGATAGCTTTTAAGGGATTAAATGGGGACTTTGACTTGAAGTGTATGGATTTCTCTTATTCCTTACTTATTATTTTTATTGAGGTATAATTTATCTATGACATACGAGTTTCAGATATATGACATAATGATTCAACATTTGGACATATTGCAGAATAAGTTTAGTTAACATTTGTCACCATAAAAATTTTAAGTATACAATACAGTATTATTCACTATAGTCACTTAGTTATGCATTACATGCATTACATCCCTAGGACTTCTTTATTCAATAACTGGAATTTCATACCTTTTGACCTCCTTCACCATTTCACCAACCTCCCATCTTCATCTCTGGAAAATACCCTGTTCTCTGTATCTAAGAGCTTTTTTTTTTTTTTTTTTTAATTTTAGATTCCATTCCTCATTGAGATCATTTGGTATTTGTCTTTCTCTGCCTGGCTTATTTCACTTAGCATAATGCCCTCAAAATTTATCTATGTTGTCATAAATTGAAAAATTGTGTTCTTTTCTATGACTGAATAAATTTCCTGTGTGTGTGTGTGTGTGTGTGTGTGTGTGTGTGTATAACATTTTATTTATCCAATCATCTGTTAGTGGATGGAGATTATTTCCCTATCTTGGCCATTGTGAATACTGTTGTAGTGAACATGGAGGTATAGATATATTTATATTTTTCAAATTAGTGGTTTTGTTACCAAGTGGAATTACAGGATCATATGGTAGTTGTATTATTTTTAGGAGCTTCCATACAGTTTTCCATAGTAGCTGCACCAATTTACATTCCCACCAACAGTGCACAAATGTTCCCTTTTATCCTTGTGACCACTTGTTGTTTCTTATTTTTTTATAATAGCCATTTTAACAGGTATGAAGTAATAACTCATTGTAGTTTTGATTTGCATTTCCATGATGTAACTGCTGTTGAGAATCTCTTCATATCCCTATTGCCCATCTGTTTGTCTTCCTTAGAAAGATGTCTATTCAGATCTTCTGTCATTTTTATTTTATTTTTTTACTTCTGTATATTTTTTTATTGGAGTTCAGTTTGCCAACATATAGCATAACACCCAGTGCACCTCACGTCAAGTGCCCCCCTCAGTGCCTGTCACAAAGTAACCCCAACCCCCGGTCGACCTCCCTTTCCATTACCCCTTGTTAATTTCCCAGAGTTAGGTGTCTCTCAAGTTCTGTCATCCTCTCTGATATTTCCAACTTATTTTCTCTCCTTTCCCTTTTATGCCCTTTCGCTAATTTTTATATTCCCCAAATGACGGAGACCATATAATGTTTGTCCTTCTCTGATTGACTTATGTCACTCAGCATAATACTCTCCAGTTCCATCCACATTGAAGCAAATGGTGGGTATTCATCATTTCTAATGGCTGAGTAATATTCCATTGAATATACAGACCACATCTTCTTTGTCCATTCATCTGTTGATGGACACACAGTCTCCTTCCACACTTTGGCTATTGTGGACATTGCTGCTATAAACATTAGGGTGCAGGTGTCCTGCCGTTTCACTGCATCTGTATCTTTGGGGTAAAGCCCCAGAAGTGCAATTGCTGAGTCATAGGGCAGGTCTATTTTTAACTCTTTGAGGAACCTCCACACAGGTTTCCAGAGTGGCTGTACCAGTTTACATTCCCACCAACAGTGCAAGAGGGTTCCCCTTTCTCCACACCCTCTCCAACATTTGTTGTTTCCTGTCTTGTGAATTTTCACTATTCTCACTGGTGTGAGGTGGTATCTCATTGTGGTTTTGATTTGTATTTCCATGATGGCAAGTGATGAGTAGCATTTTATCATGTGCTTGTTGGCCATGTCTGTGTCTTCCTCTGAAATTTCTGTTCACGTCTTTTGCCCGTTTCATGATTCGATTATTTGTTTCTTTGCTGTTGAGTTTAATAAGTTCTTTATAGATCTAGGAAACTAGCCCTTTATTGGATATGTCATTGCAAATATCTTCTCCCATTATGTAGGTTGTCTCGTAGTTTTATTGACTGTTTCTTTGGCTGTGCAGAAGCTTTTTATCTTGATTAAGTCCCAATAGTTTATTTTTGCTTTTGTTTCCCTTGTCTTCATAGATGTATCTTGCAAGAAGTTGCTGTGGCCAAGTTAAAAAAGGGTGTTGCCTGTGTTCTTCTCTAGGATTTTGATGGAATCTTGTCTCACATTTAGTTCTTTCATCCTTTTTGAGTTTATCTTAGTGTCTGGTGTAAGAGAATGGTCCAGTTTCATCCTTCTGCACGTGACTGTCCAATTTTCCCAACACCATTATTGAAGAGACTGTCCTTTTTCCAGTGGATAGTCTCTCCTGCTTTGTTGAATATTAGTTGACCATAGAGTTGAGAGCCAATTCTGGGTTCTCTATTCTGTTCCATTGATCTATGTGTCTGTTTTTATGCCAGTACCACCCTGCCTTGATGATCACCTCTTTGTAGTACAAACTGAAATCCGGCATGTCCCTGGCTCTGGTGTTCTTTTTCAATATTCTCCTGGCTATTCGAGGTCTTTTCTGATTCCACACAAATCTTAAAATAATTTGTTTCAACTCTCTGAAGAAAGTCCATGGTATTTTGATAGGGATTGCATTAAATGTGTAAATTGCTCTGGGTAGCATTGACATTTTCACAATATTAATTCTTACAATTCATGAGCATGGAATATTTTTCTTTGGAAGTATTCTGTAGTTTTTAGGATATAGATCCTTTACCTCTTTGGTTAGATTTATTTCTAGGTATCTTATGCTTTTGGGTGCAATTGTAAATGGGATTGACTCCTTAAATTCTCTTTCTTCAGTTTCATTGATAGTGTATAGAAATGCCACTGACTTCTGGGCATTGATTTTGAATCCTGTGACACTGCTGAATTGCTGTATGAATTCTAGCAATCTTGGGGTGGAGACTTTTGGGGGTTTTTAAAAAAGATTTTATTTATTTATTCATGAAAGACACAGAGAGAAGGAGAGAGGGGGTAGGGGGCAGAGACATAGTCAGAGGGAGAAGCAGGCTCCATGCAGGGAACCAGTGTGACACTCGATGCCGGGACTCCAGGATCATGCCCTGGGCCAAAGGCAGGCGCTAAACTGATCAGCCACCCAGGGGTTCCCTCTTTTGGGTTTTCTATGTACAGTATCATGTCATCTGCAAAGAGGGAGAGTTTGACTTCTTCTTTGCCAATTTGAATGCCTTTTATTTCTTTTTGTTGCCTGATTGCTGAGGCTAGGACTTCCAGTACTATGTTGAATAGCAGTGGTGAGAGTGGACATCCCTGTAGTGTTTCTGATCTTAGGGGAAAGGCTCTCAGTTTTTCCCTATTGAGATGATATTTCTTGTGGGCTTTTCACAGATGGCTTTTAAGATGCTGAGGAATGTTCCCTCTATCCCTAAACTCTGAAGAGTTTTGATCAGGAATGGATGCTATATTTTGTCAAATGCTTTCTCTACATCTATTGAGAGGATCATATGGTTCTTGTTTTTTTCTTGTTCATATAATCTATCTATAACTTTGATTGCTTTATGAGTCTTGCATCCCGGGGATGAATCCCACCTGGTAATGGCGAATAATCTTCTTAATGTACTCTTGGATCCTATTGGCTAGTATCTTGTTGAGAATTTTTGCATCTGTGTTCATCAGGGATATCGGTCTATAATTCTCCTTTTTGGTGAGGTATTTGTCTGGTTTTGGAATTAAGGTGATGCTGGCCTCATAGAACGAGTTTGGAAGTATTCCACCCCTCTCTATCTCTTTATATCTTGAGAACAGTTTTAGTAGAATAGATATTGTTTATTCTTTAAACGTTTGATAGAATTCCCCTGGGAAGCCATCTGGCCCTGGACTTTTGTGTTTTGGGAGGTTTTTGATGACTGCTTCAATTTCCTCCGTGGTTACTGGCCTGTTCAGGTTTTCTATTTCTTCCTGATCCCATTTTGGTAGTTTGTGCTTTTGCAGAAATGCATCCATTTCTTCTAGATTGCCTAATTTTTTGGCATATAGCTGCTCATAATATGTTTTTAAAATCGTTTGTATTTCCTTGGTATTGGTGGTGATCTCTCCTTTTTCATTTGTGATTTTATTAATTATAGTCTTTTCTCTTTTGTTTTTAATAAGGCTGGCTAATGGTTTATCTATCTTATTAATTCTTTCACAGAAGCAACTCCTGGTTTTGTTTATCTGTTCCACAGTTCTTCTAGTCTCTATTTCATTGAGTTCTGTTGAATCTTATCATCTCTTTTCTTCTGCTTGGTGTAGGTTTTACTTGCTGTTCTTTCTCCAGTTCTTTTAGGCACAAGGTTAGCTTGTGTATTTGAGTTTTTTCCAATTTTTTTGAAGGATACTTGTAATGCAATGTATTTCTCTCTTAGGACTGCTTTTGCTGTATCCCAAAGATTTTGAATGGTTGTATCCTCATTGTGATTAGTTCCCATGAATCTTTTTAATTCTTCTCTAATTTTCTGGTTGACCCTTTCATCTTTTAGCAGGATGGTCTTTAACCTCCATGTGTTTGAGTTTCTTCCAAATTTCTTCTTGTGTGAGTTCAAGTTTCAAAGCATTGTGGTCTGAAAATATGCAGGGGACAATCCTAATCTTTTGGTATCAGTTGAGGCCTGATTTGTGGCCCAGTATGTGGCCTATTCTGGAGGAAGTTCCATAAGCACTTGAGAAGAACATGCATTCAGTTGCATTTGGAAGGCAGGTTTGTATATATCTGTGTAATCCATCTGGTCCAGTGTATTATTTAAAGACCTTGTTTCTTTGGTGATGTTTTGCTTAGAAGGTCTGTCATTTGCTGAGAGTGCTGTGTTGAAGTCTCTGAGTATTAGTGTATTATTATCTAAGTATGTCTTTACTTTGGTTATTAATTGATTGATGTACTTGGCATCTTCCCACATTAGGGGCATAAATATTCATGATTGTTAAGTCCTCTTGTTGGATAGATCCTTTAAGTATGATAGATATCGTGTCCCTCTTCATCTCTTACTACAGTCTTTGGGATAAATTTAGTTTATCTGATATAAGGATGGCTACCCCTGCTTTCTTTTGAGGACCATTTGAATTGTAAATTGTTCTCCAACCTTTCATTTTCAGGCTATAGGTGTCCTTAGGTGTAAAATGAGTCTCTTGTAGACAGAAAATAGATGGGTCTTGCTTTTTTATCCAGTCTGAAACCCTATGTCTTTTGATGGGATATTTAGGCCATTCATGTTAAGAGTTACTATTGAAAGATACGAATTTAGCGTCATCATAATTCCTCTTCAGCCCCTGTTTTTATGAATTATTTCTTTGGGCTTCCTCTTTCTTTTAGAGTCCCCCTTAATATTTCTTGCAGAGCTGGTTTGGTGGTCACATATTCTTTTAGTTTCTGCCCATCTTGGAAGCTCTTTATCTCTCCCTCTGTTCTGAAAGAAAGGCTTGCTGGATAAAGTATTCTTGGCTGCATGTTCTTCTCATTTAGGATCCTGAATATATCCTGCCAGCCCTTTCTGGCCGGCAAGGTCTCTCTGGAGAGGTCTGCTGTTAATCTGACATTTCTTCCCATATAATTTAGAGATCTCTTGTCTCTCACTGCTTTAAGGATTTTCTCTTTATCTTTGGAACTGCAAGTTTCACTATTAAATGTCAAGGTGTTGAATGGTTTTTATTGCTTATGATGGGTAGGTTCTCTCTATCTCCTGGATGGAATGCCTGATTCCCTCCTCAAATTAGGGAATTTCTCAGCTATGATTTGTTCAAATACTCTTTCTGGCCCTCTGGTCCTCTCGGCATCTTCTGGAGCCCCAATTATAAATAGATTCTTCTTTCTGAGGCTATCATTTCTTTTCCTTAGCTTTTCCTCATGGTCTCTTATTTGTTTTTCTGTTTTTACTCTGCTTCCCTCCTTACTATCAACTTCTTCTCTATGTACTCACTCTTTCTTCCACCTTATAAATCTAGCCTTTAGGACCTCCAATTTGGATTGCTTTAATTAATTTATTGTTAATTTTGGCCTGATTAGATCTCAACTCTGCAGTAACAAAATCTCTAGAGTCCTTTATGCTTTTTTCCAGAGCCACCAGTAGCTTTATAGTTGTGCTTCTGAATTGGCTCTCTGACCTAGAATTGAAATCCATATTCTTTAACTCTGTGGCAGAGTACTGTTTCTGATTCTTTCTTTTGGGTGAATTCTTCCTTCTAGTCATTTTTTTTTCAGTGCAGAGTGGCTGTATGAGGGGGCTGAGTCAAGAATATCACCCACGATTTAAGTAAATTCCAATCCTAGATGATTCTGAGGGGTACTAGAGTGTGATCCTCTTGGTTCTGAGTGTATTAAGTTCTGTATGTTAGAAGATGTTCAGTCCTAAATTTATATAAACCAGCAATAGCTGTAGAAAGCCCCAACATTGACCACCAAAACATAAACAAGATAAAAGAGGGGAGAAAAATGGGAATGAAGAGAGAATATAATCTCACAGAATGAACCACATGGTATTCCACTTGGTTCTGGGCGCATGCTGGTATTAACCTCTTCCATTGTAGAACAAACAAGGCATATAAACCAAGAAACATAAAGCAAAACCCCGTATCTCATATATGTACTAAAATTCAATTGAGTATGTTGAAGGGAATCCAGAAGTGGAAAATATATACAAGACATATAATTGTAGAAATATGAAAGCCAAAAAGGAAGAAACTTAGAAATGGAGAGCTGGAAAAATATTGTATTTAAGGTGGGAAAAGAGAAAAAATATTGGAAATTTTTTGTTTTACATAAAAATGAGTTGTAATGGGAAAAGGAAAAAGGAATTTTAAAAAGGGGGAATGCTCTAGTTCTATATATGTTCCCTCGATTTTCCCTTGGTCCTGGAGATTTCCAGCACTATTTTGTCAAGAACTTGCTCCTCCCCAGTTCTTCCAGCTGGTCTTTGGGAGAGGGACCTGCTGTGCTGACTCTCAGGTGTGTGTACCTAGGGGAGATGCCCTTCCCCCTGCCGGTGCAGTGGGAGCTGTTTACCCCATGAGGCCTCTGTTCCCTGGCAGCCCCTCCTCTCCCAGGCATAGGGTGAAACAAGGAGGAAAAACAACAAAGGTGGCGGCCAGGTCTCCATCCCTGGAGTCAGCTACTCACAGAAACTACCACAGTCTCTCAGTCCGCACTGGCCTGGGTGCTCCCGGGGCAGCGTGGGTGCACTGATCTGCACAGCTTGGGGAAACCTGGCGGCAGGAGAATCGTTGCTATCCTGTGCCCTCCCCACCTCCACCTGTGCCCAGGGGGAGTGCAGGATCATGGGCTGTGTCCACTTGGTGTCCTAGGATTTGAGGCCTGCGCTCCTGGGGGGCACAGCTCCTGAAGGCAGCAGGGCACAGACACCTCAGTCTGGAGCCACCTGGCTAACCGACAGGCTTCTCCCAGATGCCCTGCAGGGTGCATGCTCCAGCCCCTTATGGAGATGGGTGCATAGTGTGCAGTGCACTCTCCCCCCAGCGCACTTCCTCTATTAGTGACTCCGGGAGACTGGAGGCATCCCTGCCCCTCTTGTGATTCTCCCCAATTTCCCTGCTAAGCACTTTTCTGTCTGGGAAGAATCCAGTGCAGATTTTTAAAGTTCCTACATCTCCGGGGCTGGGCTTTTCTGTCCTGGAGGCTCTCCCTGCTCCTTTTTAGCCAGGCTCCTCGAGGTGCCCCTCCCCTGCTTGATTCTTTTTTATTTATTTTTTTCCACCTTTCTACCTTGTTAGAAGTGAACATTTTTTCTCTGTAACGTTCCAGCTGTTCTCTCTTTAAATCTCAGGTTGAATCCGTAGGTTTTCAGGATGGTTTGAAAGTTTTCTGGGTAAGTTGGTGGGGCCAGGTGAGTTGAGGACTCTTACTCTTTTGCCATCTTGCCCCCCGTCCCTCTTTATCTTTTGTTACAGTCTTCATTTTAAAGTCTAGTTTGTCTGATATAAGCATTGCTACTCTGGTTTTCTTTTGATCTCCAATGACATCATAGATAGTTCTCCATCCCGTCATTTTCAGTCTGCAGGTGTCTCTAGGTCTAAAATGTGTCTCTTGTAGGCAACATGTAGATATACTTTTTATCCATTCTGACACACTGTGTCTTTTGATTATAGTAATTAGTCCATTTATATTCAGAGTGGTTATTGAAAGATATGTATTTAGTGCCATTCTTGTACTTATTTTGTACTTATTTCTCCAGAAAAAACTGGAGATTTCTTCTGGTCTTTTCTTATTTTTGTCATTTTTCTTCTTTCCTTTCCACTCATAAAGTCCCCTTTAATATTTTTTACACAACTGATTTAGTGGTTGAGAACTTTAGTTTTTGTTTGTCTGAGGAAACTATTTCTTATATATATATTTTTAATTTTAATTCATTTATTTTCTTGATTTAGTTTTTTATTTAACTTCAATTAGTCAACCAATAGTACATCATTAATTTAAGATGTAGTTTTCAATAATTCATCAGTTGTGTATAACACTGAGTGCTCATCACATCCTCTATTTTTGAGAAAGTTGTACTTCTTGTAAGACGCAAATACATTTTGCTGCATTTCCAGACCTGTTGTAAATACTATTGTCTTTTCACCAGCAGATGCCACTGTTTACACATAAAATGAAAAGAGCTCCAAAGCAAATTATTTTTTTCTTTTGTCTGAAACAAAACCACCTTATTCACATTTTTTACATAGACCCTTATACCGTGGTTATTTCTGTTCTGGAAAATAATGATATTGTTTATCCCTTTAAAGGAAAACTGTAGATATGTGGAGGAACTGGCTTACAAAAGACACACATATTTCATACATTAAGTCATACTGTGAAACTCCACTTAAAAAATTTTTGTTGAACACACTGTTTGCCTGAAACCAGTTTATGTGACAGAGTCTTCCTAAAACAACTGAAAAGCTATTCCTTAAGGTTCTTAAAACTTCTTTGGGAGAGATAAGACTTAAAAAATAAAACAACTTAAGACCTCAGTTAATTACTAAAACTAAAAGTGATTGTCATATTATACTCTCAGGAAGATGAGAGGTCAGTGGCAGCTGGGGTAGATGAAAGCCTTTATAGAAGGAAGCTCCAAGACAAAAGGTAAATTCATTTGGTTGACAATGGAAGAGTATTATGGAGGTTTTTTTTTGTTTTTCTAAGAAAGTAAAAGAGAAAGAATTATTTTTGGAAGGTCTGTTTTTTTTTAATTTATTTTTTTATTGGTGTTCAATTTGCCAACATATAGAATAACACCCAGTGCTCATCCCATCAAGTGCCCCCCTCAGTGCCCATCACCCAGTCACCCCCAGCCCCCACCCACCTCCCCTTCCACCACCCCTAGTTCCTAGACCAGAGTTAGGAGTCTCTCATGTTCTGTCTCCCTTTCTGATATTTCCCACTCACTTTTTCTCCCTTTCCCCTTTGTTTCCTTTCACTATTTTTTATATTCCCCAAATGAATGAGACCATATTATGCTGATTTAAATATGTAAATCACAGACGGACAAACATTTTCTGGAGGGTCTGCTTGATGGAGCTGTGAAAACGTGGAGGGGAGTGGCCTTATTATAGAATCTGAGAGTAAGAATAGTAATAAGAATAAAAATTATTCGGGGGCGGGGCAAGATGGCGGAAGAGTAGGGTCCCCAAGTCACGTGTCCCCACCAAATTACCTAGATAACCTTCAAATCATCCTGAAAATCTACGAATTCGGCCTGAGATTTAAAGAGAGAACAGCTGGAACGCTACAGTGAGAACAGTTAACACTTCTATTAAGGTAGGAAGACGGGAAAAAAAGAAATAAAGAAACAAAAGGCCTCCAAGGAGGAGGGGCCCCGCGAGGAGCTGGGCTAAGGCCGGGGCGAGTGTCCCCAGGACAGGAGAGCCCCGTCCTGGAGAAGCAGGAGCTGCACCAACCTTCCCGGGCGGAAAGGGGCTCGTGGGGAGTTGGAGCAGGACCCAGGAGGGCGGGGATGCCCTCAGGCTCCCTGGGACACTAACAGACACCTGCGCCCCGGGGAGAGGGCGCTGAGCTCCCTAAGGGCTGCAGCGCGCTCGGCAGGACCCGGAGCAGCTCGGAGGGGCTCGGGCGGCGGCTCCCGTAGAGGGGGCTGCGGGGTATGGAGCGCGAATCCAAGTGCAGGCCCAGGAGCACTGGGCGCCAGGACACAGCCCAAGATCCGGCCTCCCCCCGGGACAGGGAGAGGCCGGGAGGGCCCAGGACAGCAAGGACACTCCTGCCGGGAGCTGAGCAGATCAGCGGCCCCGCCCAGAGCCTCCAGGCCCTGCAGATGGAGAGCTCTGTAGTTACTGCGGGGCCTGACTCCAGGGCTCCAGAGCTGGCCGCCGCTACTGGGGTTGTTCCTCCTGGGGCCTCACGGGGTAAACAACCCCCACTGAACCCTGCACTAGGCAGGGGGCAAAGCAGCTCCCCCAAGTGCTAACACCTGAAAATCGGCACAGGCCCCTCCCCCAGAAGACCAGCTAGATGGATAGGAGAAAAACAAATTATTGACCAAGCAGCACTGGAAAGTTCCAGGGGAAGTCGAGGGACTTACAGTATACAGAATCAGAAGATACTCCCCATTTTTGTTTTGTTTTGTTTTTTGATTTCTGTTTGCTTCCCGGCCCTTTTTTCTTTCTTTTTTTCCTTTTTTTCTTCTCTTCTTTTCTTCCTTTTTGTTTTTTCTTTTTCTTTCCTTCTTTCTTTTCTCTCTTTTTCTCCTTTTCCCAATACAACTTGTTTTTGGCCACTCTGCACTGAGCAAAATGACTAGAAGGAAAACCTTACCTGAGAAAAAATCAAAAACAGTCCTCTCTCCCACAGAGTTACAAAATTTGGATTACAATTCAATGTCACAAAGCCAATTCAGAAGCACTATGATCACTATTATAAAGCTACTGGTGGTGCTATAAAAGCATAAAGGACTCAAGAGACTTCATGACTGCAGAATTTAGATCTAATCAGGCAGAATTTAAAAATCAATTGAATAAAATGCAATCCAAACTAGAAGTCCTAACGACGAGGGTTAACAAGGTGGAAGAACGAGTGAGTGACACAGAAGACAAGTTGATGGCAAAGAGGGAAACTGAGGAAAAAAGAGACAAACAATGAAAAGATCATGAGGATAGATTAAGGGAAATAAATGACAGCCTGAGGAAGAAAAACCTACATTTAATTGGGGTTCCCGAGGGCGCCAAAAGGGACAGAGGTCCAGAATATGTATCTGAACATATCATAGCTGAAAACTTTCCTAATCTGGGAAGGGAAACAGGCATTCAGATCCAGGAAATAGAGAGCTTTCCTAAAATCAATAAAAACCATTCAACACCTCGACATTTAATAGTAAAGCTTGCAAATTCCAAAGATAAAGAGAAGATCCTTAAAGCAGCAAGAGACAAGAAATCCCTAACTTATATCAGGAAAAATATCAGATAAACAGCAGACCTCTCCACAGAGACCTGGCAGGCCAGAAAGGGCTGGCAAGATATATTCAGGGTCCTAAATTAGAAAAAACATGCAGCCAAGAATACTTTATCCAGCAAGGCTCTCATTCAGAATGGAAGGAGAGATAAAGAGCCTCCAAGACAGGCAGGAACAGAAAGAATATGTGACCTGCAAACCAGCTCTGCAAGAAATTTTAAGGGGGACTCTTAAAATTCCCCTTTAAGAGGAAGTCCAGTGGAACAATCCACAAAAACAGGGGCTGAGTAGGTATCATGATGACACTAAACTCATATCTATCAATAGTAACTCTGAACGTGAATGGGCTTAATGACCCCATCAAGAGGTACAGGGTTTCAGACTGGATAAAAAAGCAGGACCCATCTAATTGCTGTCTACAAGAGACTCATTTTAGACAGAAGGACACCTACAGCCTGAAAATAAAAGGTTGGAGAACCATTTACCATTCAAATGGTCCTCAAAAGAAAGCAGGGGTAGCCATCCTTATATCAGATAAACTAAAATTTACCCTGAAGACTGTAGTGAAATATGAAGAGGGACACTATATCATACTTAAAGGGTCTATCCAACAAGAGGATTTAACAATCCTCAATATATATGCCCTGAATGTGGGAGCTGCCATATATATCAATCAATTAATAACCAAAGTGAATAAATACTTAGATAATAATACACTTATACTTGGTGACTTCAATCCAGCTCTTTCTACCCTCAATAGGTCTTCTAAACACAACATCTCCAAAGAAACGAGAGCTTTAAAAGATACACTGGACCAGATGGATTTCACAGATATCTACAGAACTTTATGTCCAAATGCAACTGAATACACGTTCTTCAAAGTGCACATGACTTTCTCCAGAATAGACCACATACTGGGTCACAAATCAGGTCTGAACAGATACCAAAAGATTGGGATCGTCCCCTGCATATTCTCAGACCATAATGCCTTGAAATTAGAACTAAATCACAACAAGAAGTTTGGAAGGACTTCAAACACGTGGAGGCTTAGAACCATCCTTCTAAAAGATGCAACGGTCAACCAGGAAATTAAGGAAGAATTAAAAAGATTCATGGAAACTAATGAGAATGAAGATACAGCTGTTCAAAATCCTTGGGATGCAGCAAAAGCAATCCTGAGGGGGAAATACATCACAATACAAGGATCCATTCAAAAACTGGAAAGAGCTCAAATACCAAAGCTAATCTTACACATAAAGGAGCTAGAGAAAAAACAGCAAATAGATCCTACACCCAGCAGAATAAGAGAGTTAATAAAGATTCAAGCAGAACACAACGAAATAGAGACCAGAAGAACTGTGGAACAGTTCAACAAAACCAGGAGTTGGTTCTTTGAAAGAATTAATAAGATAGATAAACAATTAGCCAGCCTTATTAAAAAGAAGAGAGAGAAGACTCAAATTAATAAAATTATGAATGAGAAAGGAGAGATCACTACCAACACCAAGGAAATACAAACGATTTTAAAAACATATTATGAAGAGCTATACACCAATAAATAGGGCAATCTAGAAGAAATGGATGCATTCCTGGAAAGCCACAAACTACCAAAACTAGAACAGGAAGAAATAGAAAACCAGAACAGGCCAATAACCAGGGAGGAAATTGAAGCAGTCATCAAAAACCTCCCAAGACACAAAAGTCCAGGGACAGATGGCTTCCCAGGGGAATTCTAGCAAACGTTTAAAGAAGAAACCATACCTATCCTACTAAAGCCATTCCAAAAGATAGAAGAGGATGGAATACTTCCAAACTCAATTAATGAGGCCAGCATCACCTTAATTCCAAAACCAGACAAAGACCCCACCAAAAAGGAGATTTATAGACCAATATCCCTGATGAACATGGATGCAAAAATTCTCAACAAGATACTAGTCAATAGAATCAAACAGTACATTAAGAAAATTATTCACCATGACCAAGTAGGATTTATCCCCGGGACACAAGGCTGGTTCAACACTGGTAAAATAATCAATGTGATTGATCATAACAGCAAGAGAAAAACCAAGAACCATATGATCCTCTCAATAGATGCAGAGAAAGCATTTGACAAAATACAGCATCCATTCCTGATCAAAACTCTTCAGAGTGTAGGGATAGAGGGAACATTCCTCAACATCTTAAAAGCCATCTATGAAAAGCCCACAGCAAATATCATTCTCAATGGGGAAGCCTTTCCCCCAAGATCAGGAACAAGACAGGGATGTCCACTCTCACCACTGCTATTCAGCATAGTACTGGAATTTCTAGCCTCAGCAATCAGACAACAAAAAGAAATTAAAGGCATTCAAACTGGCAAAGAAGTCAAACTCTCCCTCTTCACTGATGACATGATACTCTTCATAGAAATCCCCAAAGACTCCACGCAAACATTGCTAGAACTCATACAGCTATTTGGCAGTGTGGCAGGATACAAAATCAATGCAACGAAGTCAGTGGCATTTCTATACACTAACAATGAGACTGAGAAATTAAGGAGTCAACCCCATTTACAATTGCACCCAAAAGCATAAGATACCTAGGAATAAACCTAACCAAAGAGGTAAAGGATATAAATCCTTAAAACTGCAGAACACTTCTGAAAGAAATTGAGGAAGACACAAAGAGATGGAAAAATATTCCATGTTCATGGACGAAGAATTAATATAGTGAATATGTCAATGTTACCCAGGGCAATTTACACATTTAATGCGATCCCTATCAAAATACCATGGACTTTCTTCGGAGAGTTGGAACAAATCATCTTAAGATTTGTGTGGAATCAGAAAAGACCCTGAATATCCAGGGGAATTTTAAAAAAGAAAACCATATCTGGGGGCATCACAATGCCAGATTTCAGTTTGTAATACAAAGCTGTGGTCATCAAGACAGTGTGGTACTGGCACAAAAACAGACACATAGATCAATGGAACAGAATAGAGAATCCAGAAGTGGACCCTCAACTTTATTGTCAACTAACATTCAACAAAGGAGGAAAGACTATCCACTGGAAGAAAGACAGTCTCTTCAGTAAATGGTGCTGGGAAAACTGGACATCCACATGCAGAAGAATGAAACTAGACCACTCTCTTGCACCATACACAAAGATAAACTCAAAATGGACGAAAGATCTAAATGTGAGACAAGATTCCATGAAAATCCTAGAGGAGAACACAGGCAACACCCTTTTTGAACACAGCCACAGTAACTTCTTGCAAGATACATCCACGAAGGCAAAAGAAACAAAAGCAAAAATGAATTTTTGGGACTTCATCAAGACAAGAAGCTTTTGCACAGTAAAGGATACAGTCAACAAAACTAAAAGACAACCTACAGAATGGGAGAAGATATTTGCAAATGACATATCAGATAAAGGGCTAGTTTCCTAGATCTATAAAGAACTTATTAAACTCAACACCAAGGAAACAAACAATCCAATCATGAAATGGTCAAAAGAAATGAACAGAAATCTCACAGAGGAAGACACAGACATGGCCAACAAGCACATGAGAAAATGCTCCGCATCACTGGCCATCAGGGAAATACAAATCAAAACCACAATGAGATACCACCTCACCCCTGTGAGAATGGGGAAAATTAACAAGGTAGGAAACAACAAATATTGGAGAGGATGTGGAGAAAGGGGAACCCTCCTGCACTGTTGGGAAAGTGAACTGGTGCAGCCACTCTGGAAAACTGTGTGGAGGTTCCTCAAAGAGTTAAAAATAGATCTGCCCTATACCCAGCAATTGCACTGCTGGACATTTACCCCAAAGATACAGATGCAAGGAAACGCCGGGACACCTGCACCCTGATATTTCTAGCAGCAATGTCCCCAATAGCCAAATGTGGAAGGAGCCTCGGTATCCATGGAAAGATGAATGGATAAAGAAGATGTGGTTTATGTATACAATGGAATATTTCTCAGCCATTAGAAATGAGAAATACCCACCATTTGCTTCAACGTGGATGGAACTGAGTGAAATGAGTCAATCGTAGAAGGACAAACATTGTATGTTCTCTTTCATTTGGGGAATATAAGTAATAGTGAAAGGGAATAGAAGGGAAATGAGAAGAAATGGGTAGGAAATATCAGAAAGGGAGACAGAACATAAAGACTCCTAACTCTGGGAAACGAACTAGGGGTTGTGGAAGGGGAGGAGGGCGGGGGGTAGGGGTGAATGGGTGACGGGCACTGAGGGTGGCACTTCACGGGATGAGCACTGGGTGTTATTCTGTATGTTGGCAAATTGAACACCAATAAAAAATAAATTTATTATTAAAAAAATAAAATAAAATAAGATCAAATAAAAAATATAAATTAAAACCACAATGGGATACCACCTCACAGCAGTGAGAATGGGGAAAATTAATAAGACAGGAGACAAGAAATATTGGAGTGGATGTGGAGAAAGGGGAACCCTCCTGCACTGTTGGTGGGAATATGAAATGGTGCAGCCACTCTGGAAAACTGTGTGGAGGTTCCTCAAAGAGTTAAAAATAGATCTGCCCTACGACCCAGCAATTGCACTGCTGGGCATTTACCCCATAGATACAGATGCTAGGAAATGCCAGGACTCCTGCACCCCGATGTTTCTAGCAGCAATGTCCACAATAGCCAAACTGTGGAAGGAGCCTCGGTGTCCATCGAAAGATTGATAAAGAAGATGTGGTTTATGTATACAATGGAATATTACTCAGCCATTAGAAATGACAAATACCCACCATTGGCTTCAATGTGGATGGAACTAGAGGGTATTATGCTGAAAGTAATAAGTTAATCAGAGAAGGACAAACATATTATGGTCTCATTCATTTGGGGAACACAAATAATAGTGAAAGGGAATAAAGGGGAAAGGAGAAAAAATAAGTGGGAAATATCAGAAAGGGAGACAGAACATGGAAGTCTCATAACTCTGGGAAATAAACTAGGGGTGGTGGAAGGGGAGGATGGCGGGGGGTGTGGTGACTTGGTGATGGGCACTGAGGTGGGCACTTGAGAGAATGAGCACTGGGTGTTATTTTGTATGTTGGCAAATTGAACTCCAATAAAAAATAAATTTATTATTAAAAAATTAAATCCATAAAACAGAGGCATTAAAATACAAAAAAAAGAATAAAAATTATTGCAGTGATAACTAGAAACAAGTCTAAGACCCAGAAGGCATAAGAGAAAGAATAGGCTTCCAGGCCACCCCACTGACAGGTACAGTTACCAAGGCTTCTTGCCTTCTCAGTCCAAAATCAGGATGAAGGGGCAACTCATAGTCAGACAACAAAATAGATTTGAATTCAGAGTTGTTGCCAGAAACCCTTGAACATATGGCTACTGCAAGAATATGTAGAAGAGAATAACTTTGAGTCTTTTGATATTGGGTGATTGGTGAGTAATGGTGTTCATATTGATAGAAATGGAAAATCTGGGAGGGGAAGTAGGCCTGTATGGAAAGATGTCAAGTACAATATTATCTATGTTGCTGAAACTGATGTGGGCCAGGCTGGCAGAGATCTAGAACATGATAGGCAAGAAGAAAGATGGCAACTCTGATCAGGCAGGGCACAGGACTATATTTGGAACCGTTGACTTAGGAATGGAAGTGACAATAAAGACTAGAGAAAGAGGAGGTGCCAAGTCTCAGCAAATGCCCATAGTTAGGAGGTGATACCAGAAAAGAGGAGAGGTATCAGAAAAGAGACAGAGAATCAAGGTGTGATGAAGAAAGAAAAAACCAGGAGGGAAAGGAACACTTCAGAAAGAAGGAATGCTAACACTGATAAGGACCTCAGGGAGGTCAAGGAGCCAGATCCCACCACTGGGCTCTTGAGTTTGATAAGATCTTAGTCTGTCAGAGAAACTCTGACCTTACTCGAGTGGATTATAATTGGCCACCTGCCTCCAAGGTATAAGTGTCCTATAATATTTAAATATTACAAAGGATCTTCATTAACAGTTAAGATTCCTTCCCCTCTTGAGTTCCTTTAAAGATTTTCAAAATGCTCTGAAGTTAAAGAGTTCAAGATTACTGTCCTACCCAAGCCTGAGGGTATGGAGTGTGAGCCCAGGATGGAGAGACCATTGGCTGGCTAAACATTGGTCCTATTTGCAGGCTCTTGCAATAACAGCAGCAGCTAATATTTCAAAGGACCTTAGTGGATGACAGCTTGGGTTTTTACCCTGGGTACAGATGCTATTTCCTCTGCTTACTAGCTGACAATGGAGCTTAAATACTGGTAAGTGCTTATACAATGAAGGTTCTGTGACAAAATGGTACCAAGAGCCAAAACTACTTCAGAGGGACAAGCACATCTATTGAATTTGGTGTCCAATAGAGAAAGAGAGAAAGCTGAAAAGATGCTCTTAGTTACTAGATTCTAAGTTAAACTTGGTTGCAAAAGTCAAATGAAATATTGCTCATAAAAGTATCCTGGGGACGCCAAGGTGGCTCAGTTGGTTCAGCATCCAACTCGATGTCTGCACAGGTCTTGATCTTAGGGTTGTGAGTTCAAGCCCCCCACTGGGTTCTGTGCTGGACATGAAGCCTACTAACAAACAAACAAAAAACAAATCATAACAATTCCTTTTGGGGCCCCTGGGTAGTTTGGCATGGAGTCTGCTTGTCCCTCTCCCTCTGCTCCTACCCCACTTATGCATGCACTCTCTCTCTAAAATAAATTAAAACAATTTTTTAAGTACCTTGCACCCTGCTATGCACTCTATTAAATAAGGCACTGCAATTTAACATTAAATGAGAGCACCAAAAATTTTCCAAGTATGTTTTTTTTTATTCTTTTTAATTTTTTTTTATTGGTGTTCAATTTACTAACATACAGAATAACACCCAGTGCCCGTCACCCATTCACTCCCACCCCCCGCCCTCCTCCCCTTCTACCACCCCTAGTTCGTATCCCAGAGTTAGCAGTCTTTACGTTCTGTCTCCCTTTCTGATATTTCCCACACATTTCTTCTCCCTTCCCTTATTTTCCCTTTCACTATTATTTATATTCCCCAAATGAATGAGAACATATAATGTTTGTCCTTCTCCGACTGACTTACTTCACTCAGCATAATACCCTCCAGTTCCATCCACGTTGAAGCAAATGGTGGGTATTTGTCATTTCTAATAGCTGAGTAATATTCCATTGTATACATAAACCACATCTTCTTTATCCATTCATCTTTCGTTGGACACCGAGACTCCTTCCACAGTTTGGCTATCGTGGCCATTGCTGCTAGAAACATCGGGGTGCAGGTGTCCCGGCGTTTCATTGCATTTGTATCTTTGGGGTAAATCCCCAACAGTGCAATTGCTGGGTCGTAGGGCAGGTATATTTTTAACTGTTTGAGGAACCTCCACACAGTTTTCCAGAGTGGCTGCACCAGTTCACATTCCCACCAACAGTGTAAGAGGGTTCCCTTTTCTCCGCATCCTCTCCAACATTTGTTGTTTCCTGCCTTGTTAATTTTCCCCATTCTCACTGGTGTGAGGTGGTATCTCATTGTAGTTTTGATTTGTATTTCCCTGATGGCAAGTGATGCAGAGCATTTTCTCATATGCATGTTGGCCATGTCTATGTCTTCGTCTGTGAGATTTCTGTTCATGTCTTTTGCCCATTTCATGATTGGATTGTTTGTTTCTTTGGTGTTGAGTTTAATAAGTTCTTTATAGATCTTGGAAACTAGCCCTTTATCTGATATGTCATTTGCAAATATCTTCTCCCATTCTGTAGGTTGTCTTTGAGTTTTGTTGACTGTATCCTTTGCTGTGCAAAAGCTTCTTATCTTGATGAAGTCCCAATAGTTCATTTTTGCTTTTGTTTCTTTTGCCTTCGTGGATGTATCTTGCAAGAAGTTACTATGGCCGAGTTCAAAAAGGGTGTTGCCTGTGTTCTTCTCTAGGATTTTGATGGAATCCTGTCTCACATTTAGATCTTTCATCCATTTTGAGTTTATCTTTGTGTATGGTGCAAGAGAGTGGTCTAGTTTCATTCTTCTGCATGTGGATGTCCAATTATCCCAGCACCATTTATTGAAGAGACTGTCTTCCTTCCAATGGATAGTCTTTCCTCCTTTATCGAATATTAGTTGCCCATAAAGTTCAGGGTCCACTTCTGGATTCTCTATTCTGTTCCACTGATCTATGTGTCTGTTTTTGTGCCACTACCACACTGTCTTGATGACCACAGCTTTGTAGTACAACCTGAAATCTGGCATTGTGATGCCCCCAGATATGGTTTTCTTTTTTAAAATTCCCCTGGCTATTCGGGGTCTTTTCTGATTCCACACAAATCTTAAAATTATTTGTTCTAACTCTCTGAAGAAAGTCCATGGTATTTTGATAGGGATTGCATTAAACGTGTATATTGCCCTGGGTAACATTGACATTTTCACAATATTAATTCTGCCAATCCATGAGCATGGAATATTTTTCCATCTCTTTGTGTCTTCCTCAATTTCTTTCAGAAGTGTTCTATAGTTTTGAGGGTATAGATCCTTTACATCTTTGGTGAGGTTTATTCCTAGGTATCTTATGCTTTTGGGTGCAATTGTAAATGGGATTGACTCCTTAATTTCTCTTTCTTCAGTCTCATTGTTAGTGTATAGAAATGCCACTGACTTCTGGGCATTGATTTTGTATCCTGCCACGCTACCGAATTGCTGTATGAGTTCTAGCAATCTTGGGGTGGAGGCTTTTGGGTTTTCTATGTAGAGTATCATGTCATCGGCGAAGAGGGAGAGTTTGACTTCTTCTTGGCCAATTTGAATGCCTTTAATGTCTTTTTGTTGTCTGATTGCTGAGGCTAGGACTTCCAGTACTATGTTGAATAGCAGTGGTGAGAGTGGACATCCCTGTCTTGTTCCTGATCTTAGGGGAAAGGCTCCCAGTGCTTCCCCATTGAGAATGATATTTGCTGTGGGCTTTTCATAGATGGCTTTTAAGATGTCGAGGAATGTTCCCTCTATCCCTACACTCTGAAGAGTTTTGATCAGGAATGGATGCTGTATTTTGTCAAATGCTTTCTCTGCATCCAATGAGAGGATCATATGGTTCTTGGTTTTTCTCTTGCTGATATGATGAATCACATTGATTGTTTTACGGGTGTTGAACCAGCCTTGTGTCCCAGGGATCAATCCTACTTGGTCATGGTGAATAATTTTCTTAATGTACTGTTGGATCCTATTGGCCAGTATCTTGTTGAGAATTTTTGCATCCATGTTCATCAGGGATATTGGTCTGTAATTCTCCTTTTTGGCGGGGTCTTTGTCTGGCTTTGGAATTAAGGTGATGCTGGCTTCATAGAACGAATTTGGAAGTACTCCATCTCTTTCTATCTTTCCAAACAGCTTTAGGAGAATAGGTATGATTTCTTCTTTAAACGTTTGATAAAATTCTCCTGGGAAGCCATCTGGCCCTGGACTCTTGTGTCTTGGGAGGTTTTTGATGACTGCTTCAATTTCCTCCCTGGTTATTGGCCTGTTCAGGTTTTCTATTTCTTCCTGTTCCAGTTTTGGTAGTTTGTGGCTTTCCAGGAATGCGTCCATTTCTTCTAGATTGCCTAATTTATCGGCGTATAGCTGTTCATAATATGTTTTTAAAATCGTTTGTATTTCCTTGGTGTTGGTAGTGATCTCTCCTTTCTCATTCATAATTTTATTAATTTGAGTCTTCTCTCTCTTCTTTTTAATAAGGCTGGCTAATGGTTTATCTATCTTATTAATTCTTTCAAAGAACCAACTCCTGGTTCTGTTGATCTGTTCCACAGTTCTTCTGGTCTCGATTTCGTTGAGTTCTGCTTGAATCTTTATTAACTCCCTTCTTCTCTTGGGTGTAGGATCTATTTGCTGTTTTTTCTCTAGCTCCTTTATGTGTAAGGTTAGCTTTTGTATTTGAGTTCTTTCCAGTTTTTGAATGGATGCTTGTATTGCGATGTATTTCCCCCTTAGGACTGCTTTTGCTGCATCCCAAAGATTTTGAACGGTTGTATCTTCATTCTCATTAGTTTCCATGAATCTTTTTAATTCTTCCTTAATTTCCTGGTTGACCCTTTTATCTTTTAGCAGGATGGTCCTTAACCTCCATGTGTTTGAGGTCCTTCCAAACTTCTTGTTGTGATTTAGTTCTAATTTCAAGGCATTATGGTCCGAGAATATGCAGGGGACAATCCCAATCTTTTGGTATCGGTTCAGACCCGATTTGTGACCCAATATGTGGTCTATTCTGGAGAAAGTTCCATGTGCGCTTGAGAAGAATGTGTATTCAGTTGAGTTTGGATGTAAAGTTCTGTAGATATCTGTGAAATCCATCTGGTCCAGTGTATCATTTAAAGCTCTCGTTTCTTTGGAGATGTTTTGCTTAGAAGACCTATCGAGTATAGAAAGAGCTAGATTGAAGTCACCAAGTATAAGTGTATTATTATCTAAGTATTTCTTCACTTTGGTTAATAATTGATTTATATATTTGGCAGCTCCCACATTCGGAGCATATATATTGAGGATTGTTAAGTCCTCTTGTTGAATAGATCCTTTAAGTATGATATAGTGTTCCTCTTCATCTCTCACTACAGTCTTTGGGGTAAATTTTAGTTTATCTGATATAAGGATGGCTACCCCTGCTTTCTTTTGAGGACCATTCGAATGGTAAATGGTTCTCCAACCTTTCATTTTCAGGCTGTAGGTGTCCTTCTGTCTCAAATGAGTCTCTTGTAGACAGCAAATAGATGGGTCCTGCTTTTTTATCCAGTCTGAAACCCTGCGCCTTTTGATGGGGTCATTAAGCCCGTTCACATTCAGAGTTACTATTGAGAGATATGAGTTTAGTGTCATCATGATATCTATTCAGTCTTTGTTTTTGTGGACTGTTCCACTGAACTTCTTCTTAAAGGGGAATTTTAAGAGGCCCCCTTAAAATTTCTTGCAGAGCTGGTTTGGAGGTCACATATTCTTTTAGTTGCTGCCTGTCTTGGAAGCTCTTTATCTCTCCTTCCATTTTGAATGAGAGCCTTGCTGGATAAAGTATTCTTGGCTGCATGTTCTTCTCATTTAGGACCCTGAATATATCCTGCAAGCCCTTTCTGGCCTGCCAGGTCTCTGTGGAGAGGTCTGTTGTTACCCTAATACTCCTCCCCATAAAAGTCAGGGATTTCTTGTCTCTTGCTGCTTTAAGGATCTTCTCTTTATCTTTGGAATTTGCAAGCTTCACAATTAAATGTCGAGGTGTTGAACGGTTTTTATTGATTTTAGGGGGGGATCTCTCTATTTCCTGGATCTGAATGCCTGTTTCCCTTCCCAGATTAGGAAAGTTTTCAGCTAGAATTTGTTCAAATACATATTCTGGCCCTCTGTCCCTTTCGGCACCCTCGGGAACACCAATTAAACGTAGGTTTTTCTTCTTCAGGCTGTCGTTTATTTCCCTTAATCTATCTTCATGGTCTTTTAATTGTTTGTCTCTTTTTTCCTCAGTTTCCCTCTTTGCTATCAACTTGTCTTCTAGGTCACTCACTCGTTCTTCCACCTCGTTAACCCTCGTCGTTAGGACTTCTAGTTTGGATTGCATCTCATTCAATTGATTTTTAATTTCTGCCTGATTAGCTCTAAATTCTGCAGTCATGAAGTCTCTTGAGTCCTTTATACTTTTTTCTAGAGCCACCAGTAGCTGTATAATAGTGCTTCTGAATTGGCTTTGTGACATTGAATTGTAATCCAGATTTTGTAACTCTGTGGGAGAGAGGACTGTTTCTGATTCTTTCTTTTGAGGTGAGGTTTTCCTTCTAGTCATTTTGCTCAGTGCAGAGTGGTCAAAAGCAAGTTGTATTGGGAAAAAGAGAAAAAGAGAGGAGAGAAAGAAGGAAAGAAAAGAGAAAGAGAAAAAAAAGGGAAGAAAAAGAAAAAAAAACGAAAAAAAAAAAAAGAAGAAGAGAAAGAAAAAGAAAGGAGAAAAAAAGGGGGTGGGGGAAGGAAACAAATCAAAAAGCAAAACAAAACAAAAACAAAAACAAGAACAAACAAACAAAAAAAGAACCACCGGGGAGTATCTTCTGATTCTGTGTACTTTAAGTCCCTTGGCTTCTCCTGGAAGTTGTCAGTCTAGCTGGTGTTCTGGGGGAGGGGCCTGCTTGTGCTGATTTTCAGGTGTTAGCAGTTGGGGGAGCTGCTGTGCCCCTGCCTGGTGCAGGGCTCAGTGGGGGTTGTTTACCCCGTGAGGCCGCAGGAGGAACAGCCCCAGTGGCGGGGCAGCTCTGGAAACCTGGATTCAGCTCCGGCAGGAACTCCGTCTGCAGGGCCTGGAGGCTCCGGGCCGGGCCGCTGATCTGCTCAGCTGGGGCAGGAGCGTCCTTGCTGTCCTGGGCCCTCCCGGCCTCTGCCTGTCCCGGGGGAGGCCGGATCCTGGGCTGTGTCCGGGCGCCCTGTGCTCCGGGGCCTTCGCTGTTGGATTCGCGCTCCCGGGCCGCGCAGCCCCCTCTGCACGGAGCCTCTTCCTCTGCCCGAGCCCCTCCGAGCTGCTCCCGCCCCGCAGCCCCCTCCGCGGAGCCGCCGCCCGAGCCCCTTCAGCTGCTCCGGGTCCCGCCGGGTCCCGCCGTGCGCGCTGCAGCCCTTAGGGAGCTCGGCGCACTCTCCTGGGCGCGCAGTTGATGTTACTGTCCCCGGGAGCCCGAGGGCATCCTCGCCCTCCTGGGTCCTGCTCCAACTCCCCACGAGCCCCTTTTCCCCGGGAAGGTCGGTGCAGCTCCTGCGTCTCCGGGACGGGGCTCTCCTGTCCTGGGGACACTCGACCCGGCCTCAGCCCGGCTCCTCACGGGGCCCCTCCCCCTTGGAGGCCTTTGTTCCTTTATTTCTTTTTCCCCGTCTTCCTACCTTGATAGATGCGCGAACTCTTCTCACTGTAGCATTCCAGCTGGTCTCTCTTTAAATCTCAGGCCGAATTCATAGATTTTCAGGATAATTTGAAGGTTTTCTAGGTAGTTTGGTGGAGACAGGTGATTTGGAGACCCTACTCTTCCGCCATCTTGCTCCTCCCCCCAAATTTTCCAAGTATGAATTAGGATCTTCTCAATATATGAAATCCATGATAGCATGAGACATGATATCATGTTGTGGGAAAAATTACACATTGTGAATCAAGAAGGATTTATTTGCCTTTTGATGATGATGATGATGATAATGGTGACTATGATAATTGTTTCCTGATTGCTTAATTTATCAAATGGTCCACCAATCCCTCTGTGCCAAGACCTGCCCTGGTTTGGGTTGCATGGGTTCATGACGTACAAATTTTTCTGGTAAGTGGAGCCTCATCCATAAGGCTTATCCCACCTCTTACAACTCTGAGCCACAGATCTAGGTGCTTCTGGTCTGAGAATTTCTTTAACACCTCCATCATTCTAGACATTGGTTGCATGGAACTTGCCTTATTAAGGAGATTGGGTATGCCAGTTCTCTTGGATCCCAAAACTGAAGGGCCAAAGGACACATAGTGTAGGAAAATTTACATTCAAGAAAGTGTCATCCACCTACTTGGCGCTAGTCCTTGCTACTATTAATATAAAGAAGTAACATTTATTGACCACTTACATGTCAGGTACTGTGCTACATGCTTTACATACATTACTATACTATAGTACTATGAGGTGGCCTGATTTCCCCCTGATTACAAAGAAGAGAACACTGAGGCTAAGAGAAGGTAAGCAACTTGCCTGAAGTCACATACTAGTTAGCAATAGAACCGGGACCTGAAGGCAGATCATTTGTCACTGAAGACTCTGTACTTAAGTCCTTGTCTACACTAAAAGTATAGAACACTTCATATTTATAATGGTGCCTTGGATCATTATCAGGTTTGCTGATTTCTACCAAGGCTATAGAATCCTTTCCCCTATCCCCTGACTCCACCTCTCTGCAATAACTTTACTAAAGAAAGGCATCCATTTGTGCCTCTCAATGGAAGGCACATAGCAAGTACTCAGAAGATACTTGTTGAGAAAAAAAAAAAAAAGATACTTGTTGAATGAATGCATGCCTGTATGTGTTCTGATCATCAAGGAGTCCTTACACAATTGAAAGCCAACAAGTGAGCTTTAGGTAACTCTTCATGTGCAGATGAAACCCTGAACTACACAGAATACCACTTTGAAAGCTCATTACTCTTCATTGAATTGTAGTTGTCAAGTGTACATCTTTAGGAGCCAGTTCATTGTATTAAATTACATGCATAAAATATTTAAGAAGTGGTGAGTTCTTAAGCTCAGAGGTTCCCTCCAACCCCTTACCCTTGTTACAGTTACATCATGAAAATTCATAGCCAGAAGCCTTTAGCCTTCACCCTTCTGCTCACTCAAGGGATTCATCATTACTACCCAGAAGCCCTAAATAACCCTCTACCAATCAGTTGTCTGTCATACTCACTTTCTCTTTTTGGATCTCTAGGAAAACAACTTTTTATCCAATGCGGAAAGCCTTGTTCTTGATACACTTCACTTCCTGAATCCTGAGGAAGGAGTCTTTTTTTTTTTTCTTTTTATAGTTTCCTTTTCCCTGAAGGCCTCGCTTATGTCTTTTCCTACTTTTTTTTTAATTGGAGTTCAATTTGCCAACATATAGCATAATAACACCCAGTGCTCACCCAGCCAAGTGCCCCCACCAGGGCCCATCTTCCAGTCACCACAACCCCCCGCCCACCTCCCCTTCCACTACCCCTTGTCCATTTCCCAGAATTAGGTGTCTCTCACGTTTTGTCACCCTCACTGATATTTTCACTCATTTTCTCTCCTTTCCCTTTATTCCCTTTCACTAATTTTTATATTCCTCAAATGAATGAGACCATATAATGTTTGTCCTTTTCCGATTGACTTATTTCACTCAGCATAATACCCTCCAGGTCCATCCACGTCGAAGCAAATGGTGGGTATTTGTTAACAACATTCTACCCACAGACAGCCAGGGAGAAGCCCATAAGCTGATTCTTCCTCAGAGGAGCAGGGCTCAGCAAGTGATCAGAGAATATTTCAAGTGGGCTGATAGCCATACCTGTGCCTGTGGTTACTGGATACTGCCTGCTGGGGAAAAGTTGTTACTCTTCAGTCCTGTAGCACTTCATGCTTTGTCAGTTTTTAATCAATGTCAGTTAACACCTGCAGAATACAAAGATGAAGTCAGCTTTCCCCACAGAATGTTTGTAATTCTCTAGTTGTATCTCCAGGTTTTTATTCCAAGCAGCCCTAAGGACTATAAATAAGACTCCTTAATATAATACATTTAATATGATAATTGTTCCTGAAGCATTAGGCATATTCTTGTTTTGTAAAAAACATGCTTTTCTTTAAATAAAGAGGTGAGGATGAGCAGTCTTCTCTGCTCAGAAGGAAAGGATCAGCCTGTTTTGCCCTAGATCTGTTTCCTTGTTCTTATCAAAGGATGACAAACTCATGCCTATGGGTTCTCATGACCACTGATGATAGAGCAGTTAGGGGTGATAATTGAGAATTTTGGCCTTCAAGTCAGACAGAATTGTATTGAAATTCTGGCTCAAATTCTACATTTTCCACTGACCCACTCTCTACTCCTGAAAGACTTCTAAATAGTTTGCACAACTGCAGAATGGAGAGAACGGTGCCTACATCTCACGGTGGGGTAAAGCCTGTCAAGTCCAATAGGGTTTCACAGTTAGTATTCATACATGTTAGTGATATGGGAGAGCTTGATTATTGTCTCATGGAGTCAATGAATGAATCTCGTGGACACAAGAGAGTGAGTAAAGGGATAGAAACTTATTAAATAAAGATATAGAAAAAGCTCTCAGAAGTGAGAGGGCTCCTGACAGGGTTGCCACTGAGGGCTTGTAGTGGAAGTCTTTTATTGAGAACTGACTGGGAAGCTTGTGGCCTTGAGATTCTTGTGCTGTCTAGTTTGAGTTAGGACTGATGATAACATCTTTAATGGCTTACTTTTTGGAGGTCTGGTTATTCTCTGTTGGTCACAAGTAGCTGTTATAATGAGACACTCTCCCATTTACACCTTAGGGCAGATATCCATGTCCTAATTCCTGAAGCAGGGTAGTCTGGCTTGTTCCTTTATCTCTGGTTTCCTTACACCTCAGCATTTTTGGGATTTTTGTAAGTCTGCCTCCATAGCCCCCTACCTAGCCCTGCCTAGCTCTGTTTGTCCCTAACTCATTGGCACCAATTTTATGGTTTTCACATCAGGTGGGCATGGGAAGAGATCTGATGTCATTAGTACCAGAGTGCAAGTGACAGATTCCAGAGTAAATCCTCTTCAGTTGGCACAACTGATGAAAATGCATATTAAATATTTGACCAGAGATAAGAAATTTATAACCATGAATGCTTCAGCTCTGATAATTTAGCCTATAAATGTATACTAAGATGCAGCATTTCTTTTGTTTAAAACCCCATGTACTCAATTTGCGTTCAGGGAAAGGCTGTGGAATCATTCAGACCCACTGCTAACAAGAAATTGGGATGCCAGCAAGGCTAATGTTTTTATGAGAATGTTGGGCTATTAATCATAAAAGAGCAAAACAAGACACTTCTATTTATAGCAAACTGCTGCTAAGCAGATAATAAAGACCCTTTTCAGAGCTTCCCCCCCGCGCACACACACACAGAAAAGTGCTTGGCTTGTACAATGGGTTTTCAGACGAAATTAAAAAACCCCACAAGTACATGAGCCCTGAGTGCTTGTGGTATTTAAACCAATGTCCTTGGCATCAACCAGCCTCTGCAGGTAAAATAACCCTGTAAAAAGAGGCCAGAACCTGGCTAGCTCACTTTAACAGCTGACTGAGTGCATGAAGTACCTTTAGTTTGGAAATGAGTGAGTAGCCCCAGAAAAGCCCAGGTGAGCTATTATGCCTTCCTCTGATGGCTTCTGAAAAGTCCTAGGTCACCTTCTCTGTGTTGGAAGGGACCAGTGGCCATCACTTAGTCAGATCTCCCCTTCCCATCCCTTATAAAGGTGGATGCTGTCTCTGCTAGGAAGTCTGTGGGGGAATACTAAATGTCCCCTTTGGCTCAATCCCTGCTGGAAAGATATCTAAACTCTTCAAAATCCAGGGGCTGCAATTTGCAGTTTCTGGGTAGAGCAGGCACTTAAATATTTGTGGAATTCATGAATGACTTCACGCATGCATTTGGACCTCTAGCAAATAGGAGATGTGGTAAGCAGAAAAATCAACACCAAAAGATATCCATGTCCTAATTCCTGAACCCTGTCCATGTTACTGTTATTTAAAAACAGGCTTTTTGGAGATGATTAAGGTTCTTGAGATGGGAGATTATTTTGGATTATCAAGTGGCCCCTAAATGCAATTGCATGTCTTCTCTTAAGAGGGAAGCCGAGGGAAATTTATAAACAAAAGAGAAATTGGTGTGAAAATGGAAGCAGAGATTGGGGTAATGCTATCTTAAGCTAAGGATTGCTGATAGCCCCCAGAAACTAGGAAATTCTCCTCCAGAGTCTCTGAAAGTGGCATGACCTGCTGACACCTTGATTTTGGCCTGGTGTGACTGATCTAGGGCTTCTAGCCTCCAGAACTGTAAGGAATGAATTTCTTTTGCTGTAAGCCACAAAATATGTGGTCATTCATTAGAGCAGCCATGGGGAATGAATACCAAAAACAGCTAATTTCTCCCCAACAGCTTCAGTCTCAAAATGTCAGAATAACTAGCATGAGACGCTTGTGTCCCACATAGATGTTACAGGGGTGACAGATGTATTCTATTCACATCTTGTTCACCAAGAAGAAAATCTTCTAAAATAATTGTTAAAATTGTTATAAAAATGAAACAAATTCATAGCAGAAAAAGAAGGCAAATATTACAGTAAAGTATAAAAAATTAAAAGTAAATGTGCTCTCCACTCCAACCAACTCCTGAAGGTCAACCCTCTGGGGTGTGTGTGTGTGCGTGTGTGTTCTTTAAGTTGCTATGAAAGGAAGTATATTTATATTTCCCCCCATTTTGACACCAACCAGGCCATTCATTCACATTATGCAGTTCCTTTTGTTCATTTAAAAATACATATTGTGAGATCTTTCCATGTGTGTATATGGATATTTCCTCATTCTTTTTCAACAATTGTGAAAACATTTCATTGCGTAAGTATATCATAATTTATGTAACCTGTCCAAAATGGTGAATTATTGAGGTAAACAAATATGGTTTTGATAAGAGTAGGATGACATTAAACTGGATTTATAGGAAAATAGCATATTTTTCTTTCCCCAAATCAAAGCAAACTATTGTGATTACCCTCAAAAGGCAGCATGGTTGCTGAAGAGGTTTGGGTTCTGCACAGTAACTCTAGGATTGGGTGTGAAACCTGGGATCTCCCAAGTACTCTCATTACTCCTAAACTCTTATGCCTTTGAAAAAATAGCAGTGCTTTGTTCATTCATTCTTTCATTCAGCCAATGTGTTTCAGAGCCTTCTATGTCCTCAGAGCTCTGCTGACATTCTGCAGATGATAAAGATGAATAATATAAAGCATTCTGCCTCCAAGTAGCTTGCTGTCAAGGAACAGTAGAATAATTACTAACACAGACTGAGAGACTATGAGCAGGCACTGTTCTAAATTACTATACATCCATTACTTTAAATACTCCACTATTCAATTCTCCTGTTATTGTTATCCTATGTTTCAGAGGGGAAATCGGGGGCAGAGAGAGTAGTCACATCCCTTACTCAAAGTCTCAGTGCTAGTAAGTGGCCAAACCTGGCCAGAGTGTTAATCTGGACCTGCAGAAGCCTGAGCCCCATCCACACTCTGATCTAGTAAAGGCAACCACTCTAGCATCTGTTGTTGCATGACAAATTACCCCAAGATTCAGTGGCTAAAAACAACGCAGTCATTTGTTTGTTTGTTGTCCTACAACTTGGGTAGTGCTTGATGAAGACACATCATCTTTGCTCTTTGTTGTGTCTGCTTGGGGTGGAATGTCCAAAATGGATTTTTAACTCATGTTTCTGATTCCTCAGCTGGGTGTTTGGAATACAGGGACTGGTCAGGTATCTCCATGTGACTTTTTTATATGACTAGTTTGAGCTTATTTACAGTATGGTGGTCTCAGGCTAGTTGGCCCTCTTATATAGCAGGTGGCTTCTCCCAGAGCATAAAAAGCAAAAGCTGCTTTCCCTCTTAACTCCTGGACTTGGTAAGTCAAGAGCTTCACTCAGACTGCCTTCATCGCTCAAAGCAATCATAAGACCAGGTAAGATTCAAGAGGTGAGGGGGGAAAATCCTCTGTCTCTTATTGAGAGAGTCAAGATCACATTGTAGAATGGCATATGAGATGGGAGATATTATTGTGCAAATGGTTGGAAACACTCCAGAACAGGTGATTAGCCAGCCATGCACATAAACAGCTATCATATTAGAAGGAAGAAATAAATGTTGCAAAAGGGGTAGAGTTTATATATTAACAGATTACTTCCAGTTTGCAGAATTGAAGACAGAGATTGAAGGAGGGTGCCTTTAAATTGTTTTGGTGGAGAGGTTATCATTAGACATGTGCATATGAGAGAAAGAAGGTTCCAGGAACACAATGTGAGCAAAGGCCAGAGGTAAGGATGTAGTGTGTATGTGTGTGTGTGTGTGTGTGTGTGTGAGTGTGTGTGTGTGAATCCAAAGATCTAGCAAGAAGAGGGTTGAAGGACTGTGGGCTGGTTTATTTTTAACCAAAATATCAAATGTGGAACAGAGGTAACTGATTAGATTGGCTTTCTTTGGCACCAGGAAAACAGACACATGTTGGCTATAGGTATGCAATGTAGGTGACAGTGAAGACTGGGCTTCTCTCCCTGAGTCCTATCGGGCATTGGGAACAACTTTCTCTTCCAGGACTGTTGCCAGGCAGAGGTACAATTCTGAGCTCCTGGGCATCATCCTTGGCTCCAAGATGAGCAACAAGTGGGTTCCTCCCCAAGAGCCAGCTGAGTTCCCTCCCAAACCTTCTCTTGAGCCCCCTTCTGGTGCTGCACCTGTGGGGTAGACACAGCTGTGATGGCAGCACTGCAGTAATTATGGGAAGAGTATGCTAATGAGAAGATGCTTGTAATTAACTTGCTTTTTCTGTTGCCTGTCAAGCCCAAGAAGCACTTGTGGAAAAGATAATTAAATCAGAATCAGATGCCTGTAGTAAATATTTTATTTGAAGCCCTACACTCCACTACAATAGAGGAAGTTGACCTTGAAGTCTAGCTGCAATTTTCCACCTTTGTCTGAAGTCTGGGCCCAACTCAGGGTGTGAACTGGAGTCTGCTCAAATGAGCTCCTTGTTAAACCAAGTGGTGGGGATCCCTGGGTGGCGCAGCGGTTTGGCGCCTGCCTTTGGCCCAGGGCGCGATCCTGGAGACCCAGGATTAAATCCCACATCGGGCTCCCAGTGCATGGAGCCTGCTTCTCCCTCTGCCTATGTCTCTGCCTCTCTCTCTCTCTCTGTGACTATCATAAATAAATAAATATTAAAAAAAAAACAAGTGGTGTGTGTCATGTATATTAGCCTAGTAATGCTAGAGTATTAGGTTAATATTTATTTGCTCCTTGAAAGTGTACAAAACTGGACTTGGGAAGTGTGGAATCCCGAGCAACTAGGCAGCCCAGCCTCCCCCTGTGCCTCTGTTTGTTCAGGTTTGGTTCTAAGGAGCTGATAACTCCACTCCCTCCATCACAGAGACTATCCTCATGTCATTAAGAGTTTCTGCCTCTCTGGCACATATTTCATACTTGCTCTATTCAGCAAGCAGTGGTCTTGATAGTAATTGGGTGGGAAGTGCCCATGACAAACCCTATCATATTCCTTTTACTTAGGTGATGCATTTGCCATTGCACATCTTATGGAATGGGAAACTGAAAATTGCTTGGGTGACAAGTGAATATTTCATTTGAGTCTAGACAGTAGTTTCCTTTAAGGACTTTAAAAAAAAAAGATTTTATTTATTTATTCATGAGAGACAGAGAGAGAGAGAGAGAGAGAGAGAGAGAGAGAGAAAGAGAGAGAGAGAGAGGCAGAGACACAAGCAGAGGAAGAATCAGGCTCCATGCAGGGATCCCGACGTGGGACTCTATCCCAGGTCTCCAGGATCAGGCTCTGGGCCAAAGGCGGCGCTAAACCACTGGGCCACACCCGGGCTGCCCTTTAAGGACTTTCTATAAGGAAAAGATTTGTAAAAAGAAGCCATTGTGCCCTACCACACCTTGTTCCTGAGATGCCAAATAATGCTACTGTCCTTACAATACCTATTCTCCCCTCATGCCTGGGATCTAGGGAGGGACAGGAACTTGTCTAGTGCCCTGTTTGTTAGCAATGGAGAAAAGAGACCTACAGAGTGAAGCACCGCACAAAGGAGCCCACCTGTCAGACAGAACCAGGACCTGGTAGTCTCTATTTCATGTTGTAGGAGTTCCTCGTTCTCTATACACCTGAGTCAGACAGTTTTGTGTGAGGAGGTTATATAGCCTCCATGATCAATATAACTTGCTGTCAAGCTTCCCAAATGCTATGAATCTCAGCTAACGGGGAGAGACCTAATGTTTCACTTCTCTGGGCAGACCCCATGACTTCTTTGTGTATTTAAAACATTTTATTGAAGAAATATGGTGACCTCTTTCAAAGACATCTCATCAGTATCCTTTTTCAAATGTTTTTTTCTTAGCTTCCTGTTGTATGACTCATGGTACACTTTCCACCTTCTCAACTGTACTCCATTCAAGTGCCCACGGACCATCAGACCATTCTCCATTATCCTCATAGATGAAGTAAAGACTGTCTTTTGAGGTTTGAGAAGCCAGGCATGGAGTCCCCTCCCTCTGTCTCTTGCACTCCTGCCTGCCTGCCCACACATTCCTTGTTTGGTTTTAAAATTTTGGGATGGTGGTCTTTTTACTTCAAAAAATCTTAGTTCCTTCTCCCTCCATAGAGGAAGTCATCTTTAAAACAAACATTCATTCATTTGGGCAATATTAACAATAGTGAAAGGGAATAAAGGGGAAAGGAGAAAAAATGAGTGGGAAATATCAGAAAGGGAGATAACATGAGAGACTCCTAACTCAGGGAAATGAATTAGGGGTGGTAGAAAGGGAGGTGGGTGGGGGGTGGGGGTGACTGGGTGATGGGCACTGAGGGGGGGCACTTGATGGGATGACACTGGGAGTTATTCTATATGTTGACAAATTGAACACCAATGAAAAATAAATTTATAAAAAAAAAAAAAACTGAAACAAAACCCCATAGGAAAGTGAGTGTGAAAAAAAAAAAAGTGAGTGTGTTGAGAGAAGGGAGATCTGGTAGTAGCAAGAAGGCCAGAATTTCCTTTGGGAAATTCCTTTCCCATATTTTTATGGGAGCTGTGATCAGTGGAGACCAGCCTGGCTGGACTGAGGCTGCACCCATAGCACCTGCCTGTGGGGTGGGGTGGGGGAGAATTCAGGGGCAAGGCTGGCAGGTTGAGTTCAGCATGAGTAAGGAAGTTGTTGGTCCTGAAGACATCTTGGATATAGTATTTACAAATGGGTAGGGAGGATGATTAGAGTTACCTGCTGGAGGGTAGGGGAGTTCCACTAAATGTCCATTGAGAAAATTACCATTCCTGTAGTACTGTTTGACTATGTGAACATTTCATAAGGTGAGCAAAGTCTCTGGCTGATGAAGGCTCCCTCCTTAACCAGACTTTAGTCAGGCCTCTCTGAGACCTCTTTTTTTCACAAGGCCTCATCCTTGACCTTACCTGTCCAATTTTAGCAAGAAAGTCTGCTAAATAAATTTAGTGAGAGCCCCTCCTCCCTTGATATTCAGTCATTTCTCATTCCCCTCCTTAATACCTAGCCAAGTTCCCCTTAGTAATTCCCCACTAGTCCTTTTTATATTCAGAGTTGAATTCAAGCTCTTTCCCCAGTTGCAATATTCTTAAATTAAGTCTTTCTTGATGTTTTAACAAGTGTCAGAACAATTTCTCTTTAACATGGCCTGGTCCCTAAAACTCCAGAGTCCCCATTAATGTAATTCCTTTCCCTATTAATTTGAATTTATGTATTATTTTCCTTTTGTTTCATACCCTTGTTCACTTCCAGCTGGTACAATTTAAAGCCATGCTACATTAAATGTAGGTATCTTTGACCAGATTCTGACAAGGGAAGATCACAGTATGCCTGTCCTAGTCAATCCAGCCTGCTGTAATAAGATATTATATCCTACATGGCTTAAACAACATAAATTTATTTCTTGCAGTTCTGAATACTAAGAAGTATAAAAGAAAAGACCTGAAAGATTTGGTGTCTGGTGAGGACCCACTTCCTGGTTTGCAAATCACTTCCTTGTCATTGTATCCTCACATGGAAGGACAGCAGGAAATGTGAGGAAGCTCTCCTGTTTCTTATAAGGACACTCATCCCATAGTGACTAGACTTTGCCCTCATGACTTAATTACTGCCCAAAGGCCCCACTTCATAATACTATCATACTGGGGGCTAGAATTTCAACATAAGAACTGGTGGGGGAAAGGAGACAAAAATTCAGTCCATAACAGTGCTTTTCTTGTCCATCTCAGTATCATCCAACTGTAACACAACTGGAATATTTTTCTGGGTTGATCTCTCTTTCTCTGAGCATGGCACACTCACTTTTCAATATAAAGAGCAGTGTGTAATCCCAAAATTGCTAGAACAGAATGAATAGCTAAGTGATATTACTGCCTATTAACCTTCTGAATTAAGACTTGGCATTTAAAAGCTAGCTGGACCATGCCATTTTTGGAATTTTCTCTTGTGAAATTCAGAGTCCATGCCTCATATTAAACTTACCGACACCTTGTGCTTTGCAAGATGCAGCAAGCTACTGGTTGAGAAATTGAGGATACATTTCTTTGACTAGGGAGAACTCATTTCCTATCCAAGTGAATGAGTTTTATCTTAGAGTCTGTAACTAATGGGTTTTCCTGAATTTACCAGTTAATGGGCAAAATATTATCCATTACAGACCAAAACTGTGTCCCAGCATGTTTTTTACAAGGTAGTAGCTGAACTTTGAATCACACCTAGGTAAGAAAAATCACACAAAAAGAAAAAAATGTTTTCCTAATTTTTAATTATGAAATCATCTGACAGTATGAAAAATAACAGGTGTTATTCTCCTAACATACAGCATTCTCCTAACACTGGGTGTCTATGCTCAACAGTATTTAGGATTTATTTATTGTCTTCTCATTCAATTTAAGATCTTACTGGTTTATAGTCTAATAAATGACTTTAAATTGGACCTTGGATATTCTGGTTATTATAAGACTTTGCATCTTATTTAAGACTCTCTTTTAGATAACTTCCTCTGCAAAATATATAAAAGAAAAAGTGATAGAAATGAGAAGAGAAATAGAAAAATCTACACTCATATTAAGAGAGATCAAACACTCCTCTCTTAGCACTTAATAAAACAACTAAACAGAAAAATCATCATCAACAAGCAGGATGTAACAGACTTATAGAATACTGCACCCAACAAGAGAGAATTCATATTATTTTCAGGTATATATGTTCTGAACATATTACATGTTAGATGATATCCTGTGAGATAAAATAAACCACAACCAAATTTTAAAATATGCAATCATACAGAGTGTTTTTCCAATCACAAGGAACCAAACTAGAAAGATAGGAGGAAAAGATACAGCAGGATATTAGAAAAAAATCTCTGAACATGCTCCTTAATTAGAATATCTGAACATACTCCTGAACATACTCCCTGGATTAGAAAAAAAAAGGTCTCATGAAAAATTTAAAAATGCACTGGAAGATTTTAAAAATTCACTGATTTGAGTGAAAATGAAAACACAACATACCAAAATTTGTGGGACTGAGCCATAGCAGTATTGAGAAATAAATTGATAGCAATAAGAATTTTCTTTTATAAAGCAAAGTAATCCCAAAGCAAGTAGAAAAAACACAAATATAAAAATAAAAGCAGAAGTAAAGACACTTGAAAACAAATAAAAATAAGCAATTCAATGAATCAAAAAACTGGTTTTATGGAAAAAAAACACACACACAAAAAAAAACAAAAAATTAGCAAACTTCTATCAAAACAGGCAAAGAAAAAAGAGACAAGATACAAATCACCAGTATCATAAATAAAACAAGAGATATCCCTACAGATTCTGCAGACATTAGAAGGGAATAATATGAATGGGGAAGGGTAAATAAGGAATACTATAAATAACTACAGAAAAATTTGATAAGTTAGATGAAATTGACCAATTTCCCCCAAAACAGAAATTACCATTTATGTTAAGGAATTTGAAATTTTAAAAACATATTTTATTTATTTATGAAAAAGATTGAGAGAAATCAAGGGAAGGAGCAAAAGGAGAAGGACAAGCAGTCTCCATACTGAGCAGAGTCTGTCAAGAGACTCAATCTCAGGACCCTGAGGTCATGATCTGAACCAAAACCAAGAGTCAAACTCTTAACCAACTGAATCATCCAGATGTCCTTGAAATCTTAATTTAAAAACTCTCAGAAACAAATCCCGCTCTTACCTGTGCAACCTAACTTTGGCCTCGCCACAGCTGACCGGGAGGTGTCCCAGTCCCCATGTTACTGATGAGAAAACAGGCTCAAAGAGACAAAGAAACAGAGGCCCAGGGACCTGAAGTTCTTTCCGGCGTTTCCCACTGGACCGCCTCTTCTCCACCCTGAGGAATGAGGCCAAGAACAAGCCTATCTTCCTTTAGACACTGGCCTTCCTGCCTTCGTGTGCCCTACCCTGTACCTCACTCAGGCATTTGGTCCTTGGTATAGTGAGTGAATAAACAGAAGACCTCACCTACCACCAGTGCCCTGGCCCAGTGGCCCCTGACAGCACCAGCCTCCTTGCTGCTTTCCTGGCCTCTGGGACTCTGCTTGTAATACCCTTAACCCAGCGATCAGATCACTCTCCTGCTCAAAGTTCAACACCTCCCCCGTGCTAATAGATCAGCTCTGCATTCTTGTTAAAAAAAAAAAAAAAGTGTTTTCACTGTTAAAATTCTATTCAACATTTTAAAAAGAATTAACATCAAAGAGGCTGGGGAAAATGGTGGAATAAGAAACATTAAGCTCACCTTGTCCCATGGATATACTAAATAACATTCAAAGCAGTGTAGATAACCCAGGAAATGATTCAAAGACTGGCATAACAGGGCACCTAGGTGGGTCAGTTAGTTAAGCATCTGCCTTTGGCTCAGGTCATGATCCCAGTGTCCTGGGACTGAGCCCCACATTGGGCTCCCTGCTCACCAGAGAGCCTGCTTCTTCTCCCTCTGCCTGCTGTTCCTTCTACTTGTGCCCTCTCTCTGTCAAATATATAAATAAATTCTTTTTTTTAAGATTTCATTTGTTTATTCATGAGAGACGAGAGAGAGAGAGAGAGAGAGAGAGAGAGAGAGAGAGAGGCAGAGACACAGGCAGAGGGAGAAGCAGGCTCCATTCCGGGAGCCTGATGTGGGACTCGATCCAGGGTCTCCAGGATCCCAACCTGGGCTGAATGTGGCACTAAACTGCTGAGCCGCCCAGGCTGCCCAATAAATTCTTCAAAAAAATTTTTTTAAAAGACTGACATAACACACTCCACAACTAAAGATAGAGAAGAGGCCACATCAAAGAATATAGGAAGGGTGAAGACATGGTTTGGAAGTGAAATGGATCATAGCTATCCATGGTGGGATGAAGAAGGGTGAAAACAGATTTTCACACTAGGGATCCCACACGAGGAAGATAAATCCCCATAATATGTGGCTTTGAAAGCAAGAGGGGCCAAATTTTTGTGAGTTCTTCAAGTGAGACAAATCTGGAATTTAAAAAATTGATGGGCTTGGCTCTGAGAGAGCACAGAAGGCATTAGGAAGCAGAGTCCCTGCTATTAAAGAGATAGCATCACTAACAACCTGCATAGATATAGCATGGAAGCAGAAGTTTGAAAAATGGGTGGGGCAGATAGGAAGGAGAGTAATATACTCATCTCAGAGCATGGCTCAGAGAGGCAGGAATCACAGAAAGACCTCTCCGGATATGAAGTAGTTAGCATGTGCCATTTCCCTTCCCTACCCCTCAGCATAAACAGACAGCCACCTTGGGAACCAGCACAGAGTGCTGATACTTTCTACCTACTTGATTTAAACCAAGCTCTGCCTTCTCGTTCTTTGGCAGACCTCTTCTTCCCACTCATACTTGCCTCAGTACTGGTACAAAGCTTCCTCCTCCCAGAAGACCCATGCAAACCCTAACAATACCTCATCTCCCACCCATGGGTCTTGAGGAATCTCAATTCTGTGGTGGCAGTGGCAGAAGACTCATCTCACAATTGTTAAAACATGCTCCACCTAGCTGGGGACCAAAAACTGCCTACAACAGGCAAAGAGAGCCACTGCAAATAATAGGACTGAAGGAAAAAGAGACTAGAACTCATTAGCAAGGCACATATAGCACACCTAGGAAACACTCCTTGAAGTACCCAGGTCCTGGGTGAAAAGGAACAATGCACTGCAGGCCACTATAGGATCCCTTCTTATAAGACAATTACCACCAGGAGAAAAAGATATAGCTTATTTCTGAACACACAGAAACAGACAAAAAGATAAAATGAAGACATAGAGATATGCCCCAAGTGAAAGAACAGGAAAAACCACAGCAGGAGACCTAAGCAAAACAGATATAAGTAATATGCCTTATACAGAATTTAAAGTAATGATCATAAAGATACTGCACATGAGAAAAGTGTGGAGAACATCAGGGAGATCCTTAACAAAGAGATAAAGAAAAACAATCAGATGAAAATCATGTGTCAATAAACGATGTTAAAAATACACATGGTGGAATAAGTAGCAGGCTAGAGAAACCAGAAGAATGAATTAATGGACTAGTAGAGTAATGGAAAGTAACTGAGCAAATGAGAGGGAAAAAAATATGTAAATTGAGAATAGTAGTAAAGAACTCAGGGACTCCATCAAGTGTAATAACATTTGCATTACAAGGATCCCAGAAAAGAAGAGAGAGGAAAAGGGGCAAAAATTTATTTGAAGAAATAATAGCTGAATCTGGGGAAGAAAACATCTATCCAGATCCAGGAGGCACAGATACCACTCCCCCAACCCCCCCCAAAAAAAATCAACCCTAGGAGGCAACACAAAGACACATAGTAATTAAAATGACAAAACGCAGTGATAAAGAAAAGCAGCAAAAGAAGGCAGTTACATACAAGGGAAACCCATAAGGCTATTAGCAAATTCAGCAGAAACTTTGTAAGACAGAAGAGAGTGGCATGATATGTTCAAAGTGCTGAAAGGAAAAAAATCCTCAGCCAGAATATTCTATCCAGCAAGCTATGATTCAGAATACAAGGAGATCCTAGGTGATGCCTGGGTGGCTCAGTGGTTGAGCATCTGCTTTTGGCTCAGGACATGGTCTCAGAGTCCTGGTATTGAGTTCCACATTAGGCTCCCCGCAGGGAGTCTTCTTCTCCCTCTGCCTATGTCTCTGTGTCTCTTATGAATAAATAAATAAAATCTTTTAAAAAAAAAAGGAAGGACATCCCAGACAAACAAAAACTAAAGGATTTCATGACAACTAAACCAGCCCTACAAGAAATATTAAATGGAATCTTGATTAGAAAGGAAAGACCATAACTGAGAGGATGAAAACCAATTGACATAAAAATCAGTCAAGGGATTCACAAAATAAAAGGATGTTAAATATAACACCATATACCAAAAACATAGAAGGAAGAAGACTAAAGACCTGATTCAAATTTAAGAGACTATAAATTTAATATAGACTGCTTTATGCAGATATTATACACAAACGTAATAGTAACCACAGATGAAAGACCAGTAATAGATAAGTAAAGAATACAGAAAAAGACATCTAGGTACCTCACTAAATGAAATCAGCAAACCATGAAAAACAGCAAGAGAAGAAAGGATCAGAGAAAAACTACCAGAACAATCACAAAAAAAGTAACAAATTGGCAATAAATACATGTCTGTCAATAATCACTTTCAATATAAATGGATTGAACAAGCCAATCTAAAGACATAGGGTGACAGAATGGATAAAAAACAAGACTGATCTATGGGCTGCCTACAAGACACTCATTTTAAACCTAAAGATATTACATACTGAAAGTGAGAGAATGGAGAAACATTTATCTTGCAAATGGATGTCAAAAGATAGCCAGAATGTCAACACTTATATCAGACAACACAGAATTTATTTTTTTAAAGATTTATTTGTTTATTTGAGAGAAAGAGAGCAGTGGTGGGGGAGGCGGAGGGAAAGGGAGGAGAATCTCCAGTAGACTCCCTGAGAATGGAGTCTGAGACAGGGCAAATCTCAACCCTGAGATCATGACCTGAGCTGAAATCAAGAGTTGGACACAACTGACTGAGCCACCTAGGTGCCCCCCAAATAGACTTTCAAACAAAAACTGTAACAAGAGAGAAAGAAGGACACTGTATAATGATAAAATGGACAATGCAACAAGTAAATATGACAAATGCAAATATTTATGGACCCAACATGGGACCACTCAAATATATAAAACAATAGCATAAAGGAACCAATTGATAATAAAATAATATTGGGGACTTGAACATCCCACTTACATTGATGGATGGATAATCTAAGCAGAAAATCAATAAATAAACAATGGCTTTGAATGACCCACTGAACCAGATGGATTTATTTATTTATTCATTCATTCATTCATTTTAAGATTTTATTTATTTACTTGAGACACAAAGAGAAAGAGCTCATGAGAGGATAAGCAGGGGGAGGGGCAGAGGGGGAAGCAGGCTCCCCACTGAAGCCTGATGTGGGGCTCAATCCCAGGATCCTGAGATCATGATCTGAGTTGAAGGCAGATACTTAATCAACTGAGCTACCCAGGCACCCTTGAACCAGATGGATTTAACAGATATGTTCAGAATATTCCATCTTAAAAAAATAGCAGAACACACATTCTTTTCAAGTATACATGAGACATACTCCAGAATAGGTTATATATTAGGTCACAAAACATACCTTTAAAATTTTTTAAAAATTCAAAGTCATACCACGAATCTTTACTGATCACAGTGCTATGAAACTAGAAATCAACCACAAGAAAAAAATCCAGAAAGACCACAAATACATGGAAGTTAAATAACATGCTTCCAAACAATGAATGGGTCAGGCAAGAAATCAAAGAGGAACTTAAAAATTACATGGAAACAAAGACAATCCCAAATCTTTGGGATACAAGAAGAGTGGTTTTAAGAGGAAAATTTAATAAAAATTAAAAAAAATAAAAAATAAAAGGATCCCTGGGTGGCGCAGCGGTTTGGTGGCTGCCTTTGGCCCAGGGCGCGATCCTGGAGACCCAGGATCGAATCCCACGTTGGGCTCCCGGTGCATGGAGCCTGCTTCTCCCTCTGCCTGTGTCTCTGCCTCTCTCTCTCTCTCTCTGTGTGTGACTATCATAAATAAATAACAATTTTAAAAAAAAAAGAGGAAAATTTATAGCAATAAAGGCCTACTATAAGGTGCAAGAAAAATCTCAAATAAACAACCTAACCTTACACCTAAAGGAGTTACAAAAAGAACAAACAAAACCCAAATCCAACAGAAGAAAGCAAATTATGAAGATTAGAACAGAAATAATTATATAGAAACTAAGGAAACAATAGAACAGATCAATGAAACCAGGACCTAGTTCTTTGAAAAACAAAAACAAAACAAAATTTATAAATCTCTAGCCAGACTTATTAATTAAAAAAGAGAAAAGATTCAAACAAAATCACAAATGAAAGAGGAGAAATAATAACCAACATCACAGAAATACAATTGTAAGGGAATATTATAAAAAAAAAACTATATGTCAACAAATTGGACAACCTAGAAGAAATGGGTAAATTCCTAGACATGTATAGCTTATTGGAAGGGGAGCAGAAAGAAATAGAAAATTTGAACAGAATAATCACTAACATGGAAATTGAATCTGTTATCAAAAATCTCCCAATAAACAAAAGTTCAGGACCAGAAAGCTTCATGGGGGAATTCTACCAAATATGAAAAGAAGAGTTAATCCCTATTCTTCTCAAACTATTCCAAAAAATAGAAGAGGATAGAAAACTTCTAAATTCATTCTATCAGAGCAGTATCACCCTGATACCAAAACCAGGTAGACTCCACACAAAGAAAGAACTATAGGCAAATATCTCTGATGAACTTAGATATGAAAATCCTCAACAAAGGACTAGCAAACAGAATCCAACAATGTTAAAAAAAATTATTCATTACAATCAAGCAGGATGTATTCCTTGGTTGCAAGAATGGTTCAGTATTCTCAAATCAATCAACATGGTACATCACATCAATATGAGAAAGGATAAAAACCATATGATCCTCTCAATAGATGCAGAAAAAACATCTGACAAAGTACAACATCCATTCATGATAAAAACCCTCAACAAAATAAGTTTAAAGAGAACATACCTCAACATAATAAAGGCCATATTTGAAAAAACCCATGGAGATTATCATACTTAATGGGAGAAAACAGAGAGCTTTCTTCATAAGGTCAGGAACAAGACAAGGATTTTCATTCTCCCCATTTTCATTCAAGATAGTGCTGGAAGTCTTAGCCACCACAATTAGACAATGAGAAGAAATAAAAGTCATCCAAATAGGTGAGGAAGAAGTAAAACTTTCACTATTTGCAGATGACATAATACTATATATAGAAAGCCTGAAAGATTTCACCAAAAATTAGGAACAATGTAAGGTTGTCTTCTCTATATTCACATTCAAGAGAATCCAGAACTTCTGGCTACAGAAATAAAGCAAGAAAATGAAGTAAAAGAGTTACATATTAGAAAGGAAGAAATGAGACCATTCTGATTTGCAGATGATATGACAGTCTACATAGAAAATTCCAGTAAGTCCACAAATATCTCTTAGAAGTAACAAGCAAATTCATCAAGGTAACAAGGTATAAGATTAATGTGCCAAAATAAATTGTATTTTTATATACTAGCAATGAACAAGTGGACAATACCATTTATAATCACTTTTTAAAAAATGAAACAGTTGTAAATCTAACAAAACATATATAGGACTTCTATGCTGAAAACTGCAGAAGGTCAATGAAAGGAACCAAAGAAAACCTCAATAAGTGGAGAGACATACTCTGTTCATGAAATAGAGAATCAACATAGCAAAGATGTCAATTATCCCCAGATGGTATGTAGGTTTAACACAACTCCTATTAAAATCCTAGCAAGGCTTTTATAGACAAAGACAAGATTATTTTCAAATTTATATGAAATGTCAGAGGAATTAGAATAGCTAAGAGACAGGGGCACCTGATTGGCTTAGTGGTTGAGCATCTGCCTTTGGCTCAGGTTGTGATCCCTGGGTCCTGGGATCCTGGGATCAAGTCCTGCATTGGGTTCCCTGCAGGATGCTTTCTTCTCCCTTTGCCTATGTCTCTGCCTCTTTATCTGTGTCTTTCATGAATAAATAAATAAAATCTAAAAAAAAAAAAAAAAAAACTAAGACATTTTTGAAAAAGGAGAATAAAGTAGATAGAATTAGTATATTCAGGGATCCCTGGGTGGCTCAGTGGTTTAGTGCCTGCCTTCATCCCAGGGCATGATCCTGGAGACCTGGGATCAAGTCCCACATCAGGCTCCCTGGGTGGAGCCTGCTTCTCCCTCTGCCTGTGTCTCTGTCTCTGTCTCTCTCTGTGTCTCTCATGAATAAATAAATAAAATTTTAAAAAAGAATTAATATATTCAATTTCAAGAATTTTTTAAAAGATTTTATTTATTTATTCATGAGAGACACAAAGAGAGAGAGAGACAGAGAGACAGAGAGAGACAGAGACAGAGACATAGGCAGAGGGAGATGCAGGCTCCATGCAGGGAGCTGGATGTGAGACTCGATCGCGGGATTCCGGGATCAGCCCTGAACCAAAAGCAGATGCTCAACTGCTGAGGCACCCAGGCTTCCCTTGAGACATTATATAGCTACAGTAATCAAGACTGCATAGTATTGGTGGAAGGATAAACACAGAAATCACTGGAACAGAAAAGAGAACCCAGAAACATTCAACTCTTGTATGACAGGTGCAAAAGCAATTTGATAGAGGAGATTGTGTGTTATCTACAAACAAACTCAAAATTGAACATAGACTTAAATACAAGATATAAGTCTATAACATCTTTAGAACAAACTACAGACAAAATATTTTCAAACCACATATCTGACAAAGGACTGAGATCTAAAATATATAAAGAACTTTCAAATCTCAACAGAAAAAGAACAGTCTAATTTGGAAAATGAGAAAAAGGAAACAAAATTGAAAACATTTCACCGAAAAAGAATATTCGGATGGCAAATAGCAGATGAAAACATGTTCAACATTATTAGCCATTAGGGAAATGCACTGTATTATATATATTACACTTATCAAAATGGATTTTTTAAAAAGTAAAATGCCAAACACTGGTGAGGATGCAAGGATGCAAAAACACTGGGTCACTCATACATTGTTGGTGACTACATAAAATAATACAGCCACTAAGGAAAATATTTTGGCAGTTTTTTCAAAACTAAACATCCAACTACCATGTGGCCCAGAAATTATACTCTTGAGCATTAATTCACACTAAATGAAAACTCCTGTTTAAATAAAAATCTATAAATAAATGTTTTAGCAGCTTTATTTGTACTAATAAAAAATTTAAAGCAACTCAGATATCTTTCAATTAATAAATTGTAGTACATTCATGACATAGAATACTACTCAGTAGTAAGAAAGAACAAACTACAGCTAACCCCAAGAATCTGGACAAATCTCCAGAGAATTGTTCTGAGTTAAAAAAGAAAAAAAGAAAGCCAATTCCCCAAAGAATACATACTGTATGATTCCATGTATATAACATTCTTAAAATGAAAAACTATTGAAATAGACAAGATAAATGGTTGCCAGGGGTTAAGAAGGGAGAAGAGGTGGGAGGAAGAAGTTACTATAAAAGATCAACATGGAGAATTCTTGTGGTAATGGAAATGTTCTATATCTTAACTGTACCTATGTCAATCTCCTGGCTGTTATATTCTACTACAGTTCTGAGCTGTTTTCCATAACATTTTTTTTTTTTTCAAACACACAAGGGTTTATTTACAAGCTCGGGCTTGGGTCCAAGTGCACCCGACACAGCAGACCATGGACTTGGACCCCGAGACTAAGAGGCGTAGCAGCTTTAGAGGGGCCCGTGGCCCATGGGATACGCAGAAAGTTGCACAGTCATGTCGGTCCACACGCTGCACCATTTTTCGGTTCCTCAAGCAGTGCACAAAGGTTCTACTTTCTTCTCGCACACTTTTACTTTTTTTTCTTTTTTAAATTCAAGTAGAGTTGACACACAATGTTACATTAGTTTCAGATGTACAACATAGTAATTTGACAAGTCTATGCATTATGCTATGCTCACCACAAATCTAGCTACTATATGTCACCATACAATGCTATTTCAATACCATTGATTATATCTCCTATTCTGTACCTTTTTCTGGTTTTTGTTTTGTTTTGTGATGATAGTATCCTAATGGATAAGAAGTGTTTGTATTACAGTTTGGCCAGATGCTACCATTGAGGGAATATGGAGAAAGGGCCTACAGGATCTCTTTGTATTATTTCTTATAACTCTAAGTGAGTTTACAATTACCTTAAAATTAAAAGTTTAAATTGTTTAAAAGAATGTCCTAACTGCCAAAATTAGACAATGATGAAAAATGTGAAGAAGAAAATTAAAAGCATCCGTAATCCCACCACTGAGATGAGGCAATCTTTGGTAGTTAAGGACAGGGACATTGGAGAGGAAAGTCTTAGGTTCAATTCTTTGCCTCATGATTTCTTAGCTCTATTAGCCTCTGTTCCCTTATCTATAAAGTGGGAATTATATTATTGTCAGGAATTGCAAGGGGCCTAAAATTTTATCCCTACCTGCAAGCTAACAAATTAGTCTGTCACAGTTTCATTACAGGAACACTGCTGATTCCTGAGGTGGAGGCAAGAACTTTATTACACATAGCAGCAGCAATTCCAGAGTATCAGCTGCATCGTCAGCTCCCGTTCTCTGAGCATCACTGCCCACTAAACAGTGCAAAGAGGGGGATATGATGCCTCCACATTCGGTGCTTTGAGTTACAGTAGAGGAGCTCAGAAAACTCACATCTTTCACATCAGGCTTGCTTGACCTTTGACCTAAAGGAAAATACTTCATGATCCTGAAAGATAAACCCAATTGCCCTATCTCTGTTTTCCAACATTGCTTGCTATGTAAGTGCCCTTGAAAGGATAGATTAAAAAAAAAAAAAAAAAAATCAGTCCTTCTGATTGCAAATCATGCAGAAACCTGAAAGACATATGGAGAATTGTTTGCCAACTATTATATAATTCAAAATGTTTTTGAAGCTGTTTGTTTGGAGGGTAGAAGGGCTTTGCAGGTACAAGCTTAGCACAGTGTCTGGACATGGTGAGTACTGAATCAAAGTACCAATTTTTAAACAGCATTTCATTAGTCTCCACCAGTCGGCTATTCATGCCCTATATCTTCTCATCTACCCTTCCCATCAAATTTCCATAATCCCTAGCCTATACCTAAAATACCAATGTTTTCAACTAATTTTCTTCCCTTTGTCTCTTTGTTCACCAAGGCATCAAGAAATTCCAGAAAATAGCTCTAAAGGACACTACGAGGTTCTATGCTGTTGGCTTCATTTCTCAGGATAAAGCTGATGAAATTATCTGTGATTCTAGCAGCTTTTCAGATTGCATAAGCCTAAATTCCATACATTTGGGCTAGTAATAGCTTTAAAAACTTTTTGTTCAAAAAAAAAACAAAAAACAAAAACAAAAACAAAAACCAAAAAACCTCCTTGTTCCTAAATAGCTTCCTAGTTTATTTTTAAGTTTGATCTTACTTTAGAAGTGTAGATTTAAGTATTTTTAAAAATAGAATCAATAAAGGGATGGGACATGCTAAAGAGCATTCAAAGTAGAGGGCTTGGAGGGAAATAGGTTTGAAGCAGAAATTTATCGTCTATTCCTTTGCATTTTAGTGTTTAATATTGGCCAGAGGACCATAAAGGAAAGACTACATGTTACTAAAACTTTGACTTGTAAAAAGCTTTTCCCTACCACTTTGAGATTTTTCAACTCTGCACAAGCAGAAACATAAGACACTGCACAAAACAAAAATACCAAAAATTTATCAAAGTCTTAATTCTTTTTTTTTTTTTTAATCTCAGTTCTTAGAAAAGTCTAGTGAAGATTGATTATAAAAATTTATCTCCATATAAACTGTTTCTTATATTCTTTGTGATTCCTCCATCTGAAGATCCAGGCAGAAGAGAAGTGAAAGTCATCTTCTTAGGCTTTTAACGAAACAAAAACACTTCAGTATCCAATCTGGTCTCTCATCTACTTTTCCCCCCAAACTGGCACAACCCTCCATGCTTCTATTAATTCTAAAGAGACAATATTTTCAGTGATTACAGTTTTCTTATAGTGGAGATTTGAGATATGGAAGGAATATCTGTTCTCTTGGAATCAAGAAAATTAACATACCATCTCCACCAGTTATTAGCTTTAAAGAAACTTTTCAAAGGCCCTCTATGAATTTTATACATAAAAAAACAAAAGCTACTATGGAAGAAATAGAAGCAGCTTCAGTCTATACATTTGAGGAAGTGGTAGTCTCCCTGAGGTAAAGGAAACATGTAGAATATAGTCAAAAGACCAGAGAAACTGCTAAGAAGACAAAGGAGGTATCCAGGCAAGGGACCTGATGGAAACCACCAGAAGAGAAAATGACTGACTGCCTGGGAAAATTAACAAAAAACTATCAACTCCACGGCATTTCCTAGTAAAACTATCAGATTTCAAGTATAAAGATAAAATCCTTAATATCCACTGGGGAAAAAGACAAATAATTTTAAAAAGCAAAATAATTAAACTGGCAACAAACTTTTCAAGGCCAACATACAAAACTGGTCAACAATAGAGTACTACTTTAAAAAGCTTGATTAAAGTATGAGTCAAGGTTTCTTTATTTCCATCTTTCTGTCTACATCAACTAATGTGAATGCTACTATGAGAAAAAGCTGTCTCTTCTCCCCCATCTATTTAATTAGTAATTTATATATCAGCATAGACTCACTATTTTATTTTATTCTAATAGTTAAAATTCATTATTATTATTACCTTGTTGTTTAAACTGTTCCAGCTGTAGAGATTAGAGGCTCCTTCAGGTTGGATCCTAGGTTTTTATTTTATTTTATTTTTTATTACATTTTTAAAATTTAAATTCAATTTTCCAAAATGTAGTATAATATGCAGTGCTCATCTCATCAAGTGTGCTCCTCAGTGCCTGTCACCCAGTTACCCCAACACCCCGCCCACCTCCCCTTCCACAATCCTTTGTTTCCCAGAGTTAAGAGTCTCTCATGGATTGTCTCCCTTTCTAATTTTCACCATTCAGTTCCCCTCCTTTCCCTTATACACACTTTCACTATTTCTTATATTCCATGTATGAGAGAAGCCATATGATGATTGTCCTTCTCCAGTTGACTTATTTCACTCAGCATAATACCCTCCAGTTCCATCCACATCGAAGCAAATGGTGGGTATTTGTCATTTCTAATGGCTGAGTAATATTCCATTGTATATATAGATCACATCTTCTTTATCCATTCATCTTTTGATGAACAATGAGGGTCCTTCCAAGTTTGGCTATTGTGGACATTGCTGCTAGAAATATCAGGGTGCAGGTGTCCTGGCATTTCACTGCATCTGTATCTTAGGGGTAAATCCCCAGTAGTGCAATTACTGGGTTGTAGGGTAGCTCTATTTTTAACTCTTTGAGGAATCTCCACACAGTTTTCCAGAGTGGCTGTACCAGCTCACATTCCCAGCAACAGTGCAAGAGGATTCCACTTTCTCCTCCTCTCCAACATTTGTTGATTCCTGTCTTGTGAATTTTCACCATTCTCACTGGTGTGAGGTGGTATCTCATTGTGGTTTTGATTTGTATTTCCCTGAAGGCAAGTGATGTGGAGCATTTTTTTCTGCCAAGGGCTAAAAAGGCTAAATCCTACCCATCAGCTCAGAAGGTTGGGAAAGTTTTGGATGAAATCTTGCTCAGCATATTCCTCCTTTGAGTAGCAACATTTTATTTATTTTAAAATGTATAGGGATCCCTGGGTGGCGCAGGGGTTTGGCGCCTGCCTTTGGCCCAGGGCGCGATCCTGGAGACCTGGGATCAAATCCCACATCGGGCTCCCGGTGCATGGAGCCTGCTTCTCCCTCTGCCTGTGTCTCTGCCTCTCTCTCTCTCTCTCTCTCTCTCCCTGTGTGACTATCACAAATTAAAAAAAAAATAAATTAAATTAAAATGTATAATTTAATATTTCATATTGCTACAGTTTTTAATTCAGGATGGACCCAATTTTCCAGAAGTCTGAACCTCATACAACTTTTGTAGCCGTTGTTAACAAATAGAAAATCACAAGTATAAAAATAGGTAAAAAAGAGTATTTTTATTTATTTATTTATTTTATTAGAGTTCCATTTGCCAAAATATAGCATTACACCCAGTGCTCATCCCGCCAAGTGCCCCCCTCAGTGCTCATCACCCAGTTCACCCGAACCCCCCGCCCACTTCCCTTTCTCTTACCCCTTGTTCATTTCCCAGAGTTAGTTGTCTCTCATGTTCTGTCACCCTCTCTAATATTTTCACTCATTTTCTCTCCTTTCCCCTTTATTCCCTTTCACTAATTTTTATATATATAATGTTTTATATTCCCCAAATGAATGAGACCATATAATGTGGAGGCAGAGAAAATTAACGCCATTCCACCTTAAGTTCAGCGTTAGCACAAGTACAGCCATCTCAGGCCCCTGTGAATAAGAGCTTAACTTTACCTTACCTCAGTTACAGGAAAAAACAGCTTAACACCTTAGAAGGCCCCATATTAGAATGAGAACAGCTCAATGCCAATGGCAGGAAGCCCCATATTAGAATGAGAACAGAGCTTAAGGCACTTGAAAGCTCCGTATCAGACTGTAAGCAGAACTTGAGAAATTCCTCCACCCCTTCTGGAGGTCCCCTAGACCAGCCCATAAAACTAAGCTGGAACCCATCTTGGGGGTCCAAGTCCTTGCTCCAGGTATACTTGGACCCAAGCTCGAGCTTGTTAATAAACCCTCGTGTGCTTGCATCAGTGTCAGCTCCTCGGTGGTTTCTCGGATTTGCAATCCTGGGCACAACATGTCCTTCTCCAATTGACTTATTTCACTCAGTATAATACCCTCCAAAAAGAGTATATTTATAAGAAAATAAATATCAGAGAAATTAAATGTTTTAAAAAGCTGAAAAGTATAACAAAATTTCAGAAAACATATTTTTATTTACATTCTGTCACACAGGTATCATACTTGTGTCCTGTATTTTTTTGACTACATGCCCTTTGAGTACAATTTTGTAATGCCATTTGTATAGAGAGATTAGAAAAGTAATTCAGTTTCACTGCATTTTAATTATTATTGATAGTTGTGATGCATAAAACATGCAACTCCATGTATAGATGTATGCCATTTCCAGTGTTGATTGAAAGAAGATTCTAAATATAGGAATTCTGATCAATATTCTTTTGTGTAATTCCTAAAAAAAAAAAAAAAAAAAAAAACCCACACATCTGATTTATCAAGTGTGTTTCTAGGGAGAGACAATGTATTTTGATTTGTTGATGATTACTGAGTCTTACATTTACTATTCTCATGATTACATCCATACATTTCACTGCTTACACATTTCTATTGCTGGGGACAGTGGAACACATTTCTGTCATGATATGTCCTCTCCCCATACCTAGAAGAGTTTTATTTCAGCAACTAAAATGTCTAGTCATGTGGGACCCAAGGAATTTAACAAAAATCCCCTACCTCTGGACAAGCAGAGCAGGACTAACTCCATTTTGTACTACACCTGTCATCTCATGTATAACCCCCACATGACCTGCTTATTGCTTAAGGCACTCCCCACCCTAGTCAAGCTGCTGAGCACACCCTTACCGGAAACTGGTTTATATAGGAATGCGGAACCTCTAACCGCCAAAGAATGTAAACCCCACCTTTTGCCCGCCAGTTCTGACCAGAGTGATAGGCTAGTTCAAACCATCACTATAGGGTAAACTGTAATTCAATTGGCCACCTGCGTGCAGACCAACATGCCTATGCAACTTTCTGTGTGTGTTACAATCTCATTGGCCACTGGCCCCTGTAAAACTGCTGCGCCTCTTAACCTCAGGGTCCAAGTCCCTGCTCTGCTGTGTCGGGTACACTTGGACCCAAGCTTGAGATTGCAAATAAACCCTCGTGCACTTGCATCGGTGTTGGCTCCTTGGTGGTTTCTCGGATTCACAATCTTGGGCACAACAGTCATTTGTAGGAATCAATTCTGTGAACACAGGTTAAAGCTTATATGCTTTAACCTGCTTGAGTCTTGGTAGTCTACAGCATAGGCAGGGGCTCATCTCCTGTTTCGCAAATTCTAATTTCTGCCCCATTCAGGTTGGTGTCGGGGGCAGATGGAAAACGCACAACTTGCTTAGGTGTGCTTGTCATTTCGGTGTCAAGGCTTTTAGGTGATTAGATCCTCTGTTGACTCTCTCACAGAGATTTTGTGGATTATTTTCTGGAGAACTCTTAGGGCATCTTGTAATACAGAATTTGTTTCCTCAAGCTGGCCACTTTCAATTCTTTATCCTCTAGGCTTCCTCTTCCATCTTCTACATTATTTCACCAACCCTCCCCTGGTCTTGGGTGAATGTCTTTCCTGTGACTTCAGGTTGTCTCATCTAATCCCTGGGGAAAGGGCACATTGGAACAGGAGAGCTGCTCCCAGTGAAATGTCACTCTTTTCATGGTCTCAGGCTTTTGAAGGCACAGCCTCTTATTATAATTACTTTTGCTTTTAGACTCCAAAAGGAATGGTCTAGCTTACACAGAAGTGACATCTTCATGTGCTGGGTTTGAATCCAGTGTTCACTAAACAAATTCTTTCTCTGACCTTTTGTCCTATTTCCAAATGAATACATTGTTCTTAATTCTCTCTGTATATCTCTGGTGCATTGCAGGTTGCATAGTTAGCATAGATTGATAGAAAAATCAAACAAGGGATCCCTGGGTGGCGCAGCGGTTTGGCGCCTGCCTTTGGCCTAGGGCGCAATCCTGGAGACCTGGGATCGATTCCCACGTCGGGCTCCCGGTGCATGGAGCCTGCTTCTCTCTGCCTGTGTCTCTGCCTCTCTTTCTCTCTCTGTGACTATCATAAATAAATAAAAATTAAAAAAAAAAAAAAAAAAAAAAAGAAAAATCAAACAAGTGTGACCTGAAAGAGGGTGGTACATGTTTCCCATTTTTCTGAGGAAACAAACTACACACAGTATAAATTTACTGTCTCTTCTCTGCTCATCTGTGCTCTAAGTATTGCCAGTGAGGTGGGGTGGAAGGTTGTTTCACCCCTGAAATTTCAGAAGTAAATATATGCTCTTCTAGTTTAATGTGGAAAAAAAGCAAAAGAAGATAGATTCTTTGGTGCTTGTGAAATAAATAGATTCCTTTCTGCTCGCATTTTCGGGTGGTTATAGCCTTTAAAATAGGCTCCTTAAAACACATGAACTTTATAACTTAGATATGGCACAACCAGTTCTTATTTTAGGAAGCTATTTGAAATCTACTCCATCAAAAGATAAATCTTTAACTTCTTCCCTGGGCCCATTTTATCCTGTTTGTTTCCTTCCTTTGAAAAGAGAGTCAAAGAGAAGGCAGGAATAAGTACCTCTCCACCTGACCATCTTTTCTTTTACTGCAAAAGGTCATTCTTGCCAGCTTAAAGTGAGAAGAAAAGAAACCCACAGTCCTTCAGTAGAAATAGGCTAGGCTCCTGGGGAGGACCCAGAGCTAAACGCTACCCAGACAAACCACTATAGGTTCTGAGTGATCAGCCAAAGTTACTCAAGAGCACACAATATTCGAAGTATTTGGTATTTGTACACTGGAGGGGGTTCTAAATGTCAGGTCTCCTTCAGCATTTCCACATGAGTCCCACTGGCCTTACCCATACTTCTGCCAGACAGCAGGACTCAGCCATTTGCTTTTTTCTCACAGACAATCCACTGACTTCTCCTTCAGAAATTCTTTCTTTCTTTCTTTCTCTCTCTCTCTCTCTTTCTTTCTTTTTTCTTTTTCCTTCTTCCTTTCTTTCTTAATTTTATTATTGTAAGAATTTACCATGTCATCTTCCCTCTTAACACGTTTTAAAGTGTACAGTATGATATTGTTATCTATTGGTGACATAGTTTTGAACATAGATGAGATTTTTGTGGAGTCCGGAGCCAGTGGCTAAGAAAGAATTCTAGAAACATCTTTGTTGCAAGATGGTGGTTTTATTAAAGCATGGGGACAGGACTCTTAGGCAGGAAAAGCTGCTGCCCTGAGGTTGTGGAGGTGACTGATTATATACTTGGGAGTTGGGGGAGGTAAGGAAAATAGATTTCAAAAGGATTTTCATGTATTAAAAAAGACTCACAGGATGCAGGAAGCCTTGCCATTATCAAGTTAAGGTTGATTTTCCTTCTAGCAAGGCAATAACATTAAGACAGTTGGGAGCTTCCTGGAGGAATATCAGGCATATCTCACCTAGGAGTGTGTGTGTGGGAGAGAGGTTGCAGGGTGTCAGTGTGCGCTTTGTCCTTAGCTAGCCTTCTGCTCCCTCATCATAGGCACAATGCTGTAGAATATATCTCTAGAGCTTATTCATCTTCCTTGACTGAAACTTTATGTCTGTTGATTAGGAACTCCAATTCCTCTCCCCTCAAGTCTTGGCAACCACTATTCCACTCTGCTTCTATGAATTGACTATTTTAGATACTTCATGTAAGCTGAATCAGGAGTATCTGTCTTTTTGTAACTGGCTTATTTCACTTAGCATGTTTTCAAGGTTCATTCATGTTACACATTGCAGAATTTCCTTTCCTTATTTTTAAGGCTGGATAATGTTCCATTTTGTTGATGGGGAAAAGAGGGCTAGCTGAGGACAAAGCACATTGACAAGTCCTTGAAAAAGGCAAAGGGACATTCCTCTACTGACTCAACTGCCTTGATGTTCATATTTTGCTAAGGACAAAGGCAATCTTAGTCCAACCCCTAGGATCCTGTGAGTCTACTTCAACATGTAAAAATCCCTTTAGAAATTTCCTTTATCTTGAAACCCCCAAGATACATGTTGGCAATCATCCCCCAAGCACATGGCCCACTGATACACATCTGAAGGGTCTCATAATTCAGGTTTTATTAGACGGTAAAAAGTGACCTTTTCCTAACAATAGCTAGCCCCTCAAGGTCCTGGAAACTTTTCTTCCAAAATTCCTTAGTACCCTATCCACAAACCCCTCCCAACTCTGAGGTATATAATCAGCCACCCCTCACAGGCCTGAGGCAGCAGCTCTTCCTGCCCATGGGTCCTGTCCCCGTGCTTTAATAAATCCACCATTTTGCACCAAAAACGTCTCAAGAATTCTTTCTTGGTCGTCAGCTCCAGACCTCACCTATATTGTGCAAAACTTCATCAGTATGTCTATAACATATTTTCTTTATCTATTCATCAGTTAAATTGTTTCCACACTGTGGCCATGTAAATAGTGTTGCAATGAACAGAGAGTGCAGAAATCTTTTCAAGAGCCAATAAAAACTAATATGGGGATTCCCCCCAAAATTAAAAATAGAATCACTAGCAATTCCACTTCTGAATACTTATCTTCTTCTCTTTTTGCATGAAGTACATATTAAAAACATCTTTCCAGGGATCCCTGGGTGGCACAGCAGTTTAGTGCCTGCCTTTGGCCCAGGGCCCGATCCTGGAGACCCGGGATCGAATCCCACGTCGGGCTCCCGGTGCATGGAGCCTGCTTCTCCCTCTGCCTATGTCTCTGCCTCTCTCTCTCTCTCTTTCTGTGTGACTATCATAAATAAATAAAAATTAAAAAAAAATCTTTCCTTTTTCCATCAGAAATGCCATATTATTTTAATATTTTGTTGAGTTTAATATCATGGTCACTTGGGGATCCCTGGGTGGCGCAGCGGTTTGGCACCTGCCTTTGGCCCAGGGCAAGACCCGGGATCGAGTCCCACATCGGGCTCCCAGTGCATGGAGCCTGCTTCTCCCTCTGCCTGTGTCTCTGCCTCTCTCTCTCTCTCTCTCTCTCTCTCTGTGTGTGACTATCATAAATAAATAAAAATTAAAAAATATATATCATGGTCATTTTTTGAGCTCCTATTATTGTGCCTAGCACAAGTGAGAGTATGCCTTCCATGTGGAGAACAAAGGCAAAAGAAACGTAGATAAAATTAAATTTCTTCATAATCTGCAGCGCATTGGCAAATACTTGAGATAGGCACACTCCAGAAACTCCCAACTGTCTTAATGTTAATACTTTGCTAGCTAGAAGGAAAAACAACCTTAGCTTGATAAAGGCTAGGCCTCCAGGGTCCTGTGAGTCTTCTTTAATATATGAAAATCCTTTTGGAGACTTCCCTTAGTCTTTACCTCCCCAACTCCAAATTTATAATTAATTGCTTCTTACAACCATAGTGCAGCTCTTTTTGCCCACAGTCCTGTCCCTCCCAAAAGCCACCTTTTTGCACTGAAAATGTCTTAAGAATCCTTTCTTGGGTGTTGGCTCTGAACCCCAACTTCATGATGCAGTCCCAACATCCCTGATCGCTGAGGAAGAATGCAGGGCTAGTTCATTCACACTGCACCAACTGAGCCCATATTTTAAATCTTTAGGTGCTCTGCTTTCAACTGAATCTGCCTCTGAAAAAGAAATTATACATCAAGTGGGCTGCTGCCCATTGAGCTACCACTGTTTTCCTTAGTTTTTATTTTTAAGAGGATCTCGAGGTTTCTGAACTTTTTTACTTTTTTTTTTTTAAGATTTTATTTATTTATTCATGAGAGACACAGAGAGAGAGGCAGAGACACAGGCAGAGGGAGAAGCAGGCTCCACACAGGGAGCCTGATGTGGGACTCGATCCCAGGTCTCCAAGATCATGCCCTGGGCCAAAGGCAGGTGCTAAACTGCTGAGCCACCCAGGGATCCCTTTTTTACTTTTTGATTTGTGGTCTTGCTTTCTGCTATTAGGAAGGAGCTGGGACTAGGCATTTTGCTTCGCATTGGCCAATTAGTTTCCTGTCCTCTGCATTAACCCCTAATTTCTCTAAGGTAATATTGCCATTAGCCACAACACTGTCAACAAAAAAACAATGCCATGGCCATTAGATAGAGAGAGTGAAAAGGAAGCACCTCTGAACAGGGCTGTGGAAAATTCTCTTGTCTTCATTTCCCTGCAGAAAATGGTGTTAATGTGGAGGCCGAGAAAATTAAGGCCATTCCACCTTAAGTTCAGCGTTAGCATAAGTACAGCCATCTCAGGTCCCTGTGAATAAGAGCTGAACTTGGGATCCCTGGGTGGCGCAGCGGTTTGGCGCCTGCCTTTGGCCCAGGGCGCGATCCTGGTAGACCCGGGATCGAATCCCACATCGGGCTCCCGGTGCATGGAGCCTGCTTCTCCCTCTGCCTATGTCTCTGCCTCTCTCTCTCTGTGTGACTATCATAAATAAATTTAAAAAATCAAAAAAAAAAAAAAAAGAGCTGAACTTTACCTTACTTCAGTTGGGGGGGCAGAGCTTAACGCCCTAGAAAGCCCCATATTTTTTTATTTTTATTTATTTATGATTGTCACAGAGAGAGAGAGAGAGGCAGAGACACAGGCAGAGGGAGAAGCAGGCTCCATGCACTGGGAGCCCGATGTGGGATTCGATCCCGGGTCTCCAGGATCGCGCCCTAGGCCGAAGGCAGGCGCCAAACCGCTGCGCCACCTAGGGATCCCTAGAAAGCCCCATATTAGAATGAGAACAAAGCTCAATGCCCTGGCAGAAAGTCCCATATCAGAATGAGAACAGAGCTCAATGCCCTTGAAAGCCCCATATCAGAATGTAAACAGAACTTGAGAAATTCCTCCACCTCTTCTGGAGGTCCCCTAGATCAGCCCATAAAACTAAGCTGGAACCCACCTCGGGGTCCAAGTCCCTGCTCCGCTGTGTCGGGTATACTTGGACCCAAGCTCGAGCTTGTTAATAAACCCTCGTGTACTTGCATCAGTGTCAGCTCCTCGGTGGTTTCCCGGATTCGCAATCTTGGGCACAACAGTTAACATATTTACTAACCTATATTTACTGCTAACTTGAGTCTACTTGTCCCTTTTGCACCCTACTGTGTTGTCTGAGCATTCAGCTTGTATTACAGAGGACTTATTTTTTTCTTTTCAGAGTAGAGAGCTTTAAAGAAAACTTGCCAGCTCCATTGCTGGCAGGAAAAGCACAGTTTCCTCCATGTAGGTCCCAGATGATGTAGTCCCCCATGCTCTTGGAGTGAAAAATAGAACAGGCCACACCAAGTTAAGCAGATGTCTTACCCCTAAAACCCCAAAGAAAGTAGGTAAGCCCTGGAATTAAACAGCAAAGGTACTATGACCAGACTATCACTCCAGTCAAGTTCATTCTTCATAAATCTTGGCAGGGACAGGTGCCCCTTATTACATGTGATATTATGCACTACTTAAATACTTTTTTAAAAAAATTTAAATGTTTGCAATTAAATTATTTTGCAAACAGGTAACTTATTGAAGGAAACTTATGATGAAGTTTTGGAATATAGGTGAGGTTTGGTGGGGTGAGGTCCAGAGCTGACGACCAAGAAAGAATTCTTGAGACATATTTGGTGCAAAATGATGTTTTTATTAAAGCATTGGGACAGGACCAGTGGGCAAGAAGGGCTGCTGACCCAGGCCTGTGAGGTGTGGCTGATTATATACCTCAGAGTTGGGAGGGGTTTGAGGATAGTGTACTCTCTAAGGAATTTTGGAAGAACTGGACCTTGAGGAGCTAGCTATTGTTGGGAAAAGGTCATTTATTACCATCTAATAAAACCTGAGTCATGAGACCCTTCAGATGTGTATCAGTGGGCCATGTGCTTGGGGAATGATTGCCAACATGTATCTTGGGGGTTTCAAGATAAAGGAAATTTCTAAAGGAATTTTTATATGTTAAAGTATACTTACAGGATCCTGGGGATCAGGGTAAGCTTGCCTTTTGTCCTTAGCAAAATATGAACATCGAGGCAGTTGAGTCAGTAGAGGAATATCTCTGCCTGTTTCAAGGACTTGTCAATGTGCTGCCCTGGCTTGTGCTTTGTCCTCAGCTAGTCCTCTGTTCTCCCATCAATTAGGTCTCTTAATAAAGCAATAAATCATTTAGGTTTATGTAAAATCAATATAATAGAATTACAGGAAGTGTCAAAAATGATAAAAATTAGCCATCTGCAATCTCCGAACTCTAATGTGAATTATTTCAATCATGCTTTTCTTTTGGCTTTTTGTATATTAGCCATATATGTTTTATTTAATTGAAATTACAGAGTAGATTTGTGTCAGGTTCTTCTTTTCCCCTGATTTTATATCATTATATCTTAAATACCATTCATATTTTTATTATTGTACATCAAACATGTTTCCAGTTTTTTTACCACAGTAGTAAACAAGATGAAGGTTTTGAGTATCTCCACCTCCTCCCTCCTCTAATTAATTCACAGTGGTAGTATTAGTGATGAGGGAGCAGAATGCTAGCTGAGGACAAAGCACAAGCTGATGCCCGCCCCCCCCCCCCCCCCAGGTGGGATATGTGTGACATTCCTCAAGCACTCCTGGCTGCCCTAAGCATTTTTATTAATAACCTAGCTTCCTGAAGGAAATGTAGATACGAATAAATGTCCTTATAACCTGCAGTCCATTGACAGATACTTGAAGTGGGCAGAACATAATATTCCTGCAGGAAATTTCTAACTGTCTTAATGTAAATGCCTTACTAGAGAGAAAAATAACCTTAACTTGACAATGCCAAGGCCTCCAGTATCTTGTAGGTCCTCTTTAGCATATGAAAATCCTTTTGAAACCTCCCCTTTCCTTTCCTCCAACTCTTGAGGAATCAGCCACCTCTCACAACCCCAGGGCAGAGCTCTTTCTGCCCAAGGGTCCTGTCCCCTGCTCTAATAAAACCACCATTTTGCACCAAAAATGTCCCCAGAATTCTTTTGGTGCCACCAAACCTCACCTTCATTCCAAAACTACATCATTAGAACAAGCATAATTATTTTGTGGATATATATATATGTGCCCCATTCAGTGTGGCACCAGGATATTTGGAAAACACTCGACTGCAAATGAAAAGTCCTCCTCCATCCTCTTTAGTCTTCTATAGAATAATTTCCTTAATAAATTCCAGAAGCAGTAGGCTAGATTTTTATCATTACCAATGTATCTAATGCTTAAGGCTGAATGTAGTTCTATATGAATGGGCCTTGGGCAGTGAACCAATTGTAGGAATGGCTCTGAGTACCTTGCCTCTTTTCCTCGTTAATTAGTGGTGTGTGTGTGTGTGTGTGTGCACTTGCATGCATGCACGCGATAACACACTTGAGAAAAGCACTCACAAAATACATTTATGATTCAACAGGTATCTCCTAAGGATCACTTGTATCATGATCACCTAGATACAGAAATAGAATGCTTCCAAGACTCTTCAAACTACGTTTGTCTGGTTCCCTTTTTCTGAAAGGTGTCTGATTTCTATTGCTGTTGTGACAAGTTGTTACAAACATACTGGCTTAAAACAGCACAAATTTATTATCTTACAGTTATGGAAGTCAGAAGTTCTAAAGTCAAGATGTTGGCAGCTCTGTATTCCTTTGTGGAGGTTCTAGGATTTAATCCATTTCCTTGCCTTTCCCACCTTCTAGAGGTCACCCATATTCCTAGGATCACTGGCCCTTCTTCATTTTGAAAGCCATTGTAATGGGCAGTTGAGTCTTTCTCAATGACAATTCTGCTTCTGACTCCTGCTCCTTATTTTGCTTTTAGGGATCCTTGTGATTACACTAGGCCCTCAGAATAATTCAGGACAATCACTTAATCTCAAGACCCTTAACCTTATTCACATATGCGATGTCTCTTTTGTCATGTTTATATAATCACAGATTTTGGGAGATTAGGGTGTGGACATCTTTGAGTGGCCATTATTCTGCCAACAACGTTAACACCTATGGTTTGTATTTCCTGAATTTATACTGTATGTACTTTTTGTGTCTGACTTTTTTCCTTCAACGCTGTGTGAGATTATAGTTACATGTAACTATAGTTCATTTATTCCTTACTAAAATCTTCTATTGTGTGAATACACCACAATTTATGTATATACTCTAAGTGGATGGCTATTTGGATTGTTCCCAGTTTTGGCCTTTTACATATGCTGCATCTTCTTGTGCCTGTGTCTTGCTGTTCCTAGGAGAGGCAATGCTGGGTAAGAACTGATGTGAACAAATATCCCAGTTTCCCTGAAATAGTCCCAATTTATGCTTGTTGTCCTGGTGTCCTATCTGATTAGAATCATTTGCTTTCCAAAATACAGTCATCCTAGTCATATTGAATGCTTATTTCCAACTCTAGTAATGACACAAAGACAATTTCTTTTATTAAATTTTATTTATTTATTCATACATTTGTTTCTAGACTTTCTATTTCATCTCATTAGTCTAAATGTCTATCCTTGGAACAGTATCATACCGCCTTAACTACTGCAGCTTTATCATAAATCATGATATATAGAAGAGGAAATTCCCTCTCATTGTTCTTTCTTAAGGATATCTTAACTGTTTTTTGGGTCTTTGAAATTCCATTTAGATTTCAGAATCATATTACTAATGATCTTCAAAATATTTGTTGGGATTTTTACTGAGATTGCTTAGATCAATTTAGAGAGAACTTACATATTCTTTAACAGTACTGCATTCTTCAATATAAGATTGTTGTGAAATAAATAACATGACAATATCTAAAATACTATAATTTTAAGGTGCTAAAAGAGAGCTTGGTTTTACATATAGACCCATGGATATAGGTCAATATGTAAATTCAATATTGATGTTAATAGAACCCCAGGGCTGCAGCTCTTAATTAATACCCATAATGTGACCAGAACCACTTTATTTCCTCTGATGTGAATTAACCCGAACCATAAAATAAAACTCCAAAGTCTCCTTACTTCATATTATCTAGAGTTTTAAATTTTTTAAATCAATAGAAATACGTTAGGGAAGTGACTTTTCAGAATTTTTGGCTGCGGATTTTAATATAAATATTCTGAAAACTTTGGCATAAAGGGCAGTTTCCTGTTTTCCTATAGATGGTATTTCAAGTAGTTTGTGACTTGAAAGTTTTTCCAATGGAGCATGGTCATCTGTGGGGTTTTAGTACCTTGAAAGACCCCCAAATCCCAAAAGATATGTACTGTTATCCCCATATTCCACATAAGCAGATCAAGGCAGTGGCAGATTAAATGATTTGCTATCATTCATACATCTAGAAAGTAATAATGCTGGTATTTAAAGCTGGGAAGTCTGGTTCAAGAGCTGTTGCCTTGAACCATCTACACAACATTGCCTTTAAAATTTTTCTTAAACAAATTAAGATTCATTTTTCTCAACAAACAAGGAATCTGGAAGTAGGCAGCTGCTGACAGTGGTGTAGCATCTCCAGGTCACAACAGGTATCTTTGCCATTCTCTTTGTTTTTCTCTCATGGTCACTAAATAACCAGCATACTCTGCATCTCAGCTACATGGCAGGCTGAACAAAGTAGGGGAAAGAATGGAATCAATAATGTCTGCTCTGTGAGGAATGCTTTTCCCCACACTAATTCCAACAGGGGAACATGTCTCTCTATCCAAAGGATTGACCTTCTATAGTACTGTGAGTGAGGGAAACTATAGAAAGCAGGTCGTGCTTGATGAGCCAGTCCAGAGTCAATCTCAGCTTCCAAGATGCAGGCCAGGGCTCCAACACGACACCATAACAGAACATCACATTGGAATAGGCTCCAGTAGAGAAACCACCGAAAATTCTATTTCCCTTCAATTCTTCTAAAAATTTCCTAGGGTTTTTTAATATAAGTGAAATGTATGAAGTTTCATCATCTTGTTTCTTTTTATAATAAATTTATTTTTTATTGGTGTTCAATTTGCCAACATACAGAATAACACCCAGTGCTCATCCTGTCAAGTGCCCCCCTCAGTGCCCATTCACGCCCACCCCCCACCCTCCTCCCCTTCCACCACCCCTAGTTCGTTTCCCAGAGTTAGCAGTCTTTACGTTCTGTCTCCCTTTCTGATATTTCCCACACATTTCTTCTCCCTTCCCTTATATTCCCTTTCACTATTATTTATATTCCCCAAATGAATGAGACCATATAATGTTTGTCCTTCTCCGATTGACTTATTTCACTCAGCGTAATACCCTCCAGTTCCATCCACGTTGAAGCAAATGGTGGGTATTTGTCATTTCTAAAGGCTGAGTAATATTCCATTGTATACATAAACCACATCTTCTTTATCCATTCATCTTTGGATGGACACCGAGGCTCCTTCCACAGTTTGGCTATTGTGGACATTGCTGCTATAAACATCTGGGTGCAGGTGTCCCGGCATTTCATTGCATCTGTATCTTTGGGGTAAATCCCCAACAGTGCAATTGCTGGGTCGTAGGGCAGGTCTATTTTCAACTCTTTGAGGAACTTCCACACAGTTTTCCAGAGTGGCTGCACCATTTCACATTCCTACCAACAGTGTAAGAGGGTTCCCTTTTCTCGGCATCCTCTCCAACATTTGTGGTTTCCTGTCTTGTTAATTTTCCCCATTCTCCCTGGTGTGAGGTGGTATCTCATTGTGTCTTTGATTTGTATTTCCCTGATGGCAAGTGATGCAGAGCATTTTCTCATGTGCATGTTGGCCCTGTCTATGTCTTCTTCTGTGAGATTTCTTTTCATGTCTTTTGCCCATTTCATGATTGGATTGTTTGTTTCTTTGCTGTTGAGTTTAATAAGTTCTTTATAGATCTTGGAAACTAGCTCTTTATCTGATATGTCATTTGCAAATATCTTCTCCCATTCTATAGGTTGTCTTTTAGTTTTGTTGACTGTGCCCTTTGCTGTGCAAAAGCTTTTTATCTTGATGAAGTCCCAATAGTTCATTTTTGCCTTTGTTTCTTTTGCCTTCGTGGATGTATCTTGCAAGAAGTTACTGTGGAAACCTAACCAAAGAGGTAAAGGATCAATACCCTAAAAACTATAGAACACTTCTGAAAGAAATTGAGGAAGACACAAAGAGATGGAAAAATATTCCATGCTCATGGATTGGCAGAATTAATATTGTGAAAATGTCAATGTTACCCAGGGCAGTTTACACATTTAATGCAATCCCTATCAAAATACCATGGACTTTCTTCAGAGAGTTAGAACAAATTATTTTAAGATTTGTGTGGAATCAGAAAAGACCCCGAATAGCCAGGGGAATTTTAAAAAAGAAAACCATAGCTGGGGGCATCACAATGCCAGATTACAGGTTGTACTACAAAGCTGTGGTCATAAAGATAGTGTGGTACTGGCACAAAAACAGACACAGAGATCAATGGAACAGAATAGAGAACGCAGAAGTGGACCCTCAACTTTATGGTCAACTAATATTAGATAAAGGATGAAAGACTATCCATTGGAAGAAAGAGAGTCTCTTCAATAAATGGTGCTTGGAAAATTGGACATCCACATGCAGAAGAATGAAACTAGACCACTCTCTTGCACCGTACACAAAGATAAACTCAAAATGGATGAAAGATCTAAATGTGAGACAAGATTCCATCAAAATCCTAGAGGAGAACACAGGCAACACCCTTTTTGAACTCGGCCATGTCTCCAAAGGCAAGGGAAACAAAGGCAAAAATAAACTATTGGGACTTCATCAAGTTAAAAATTTTTGCACAGCAAAAGAAAGTCAACAAAACCAATAGGCAACAGACAGAATGGGAGAAGGTATTTGCAAATGACATATCAGGTAAAGGGCTAGTATCCAAGATCTGTAAAGAATTTATCAAACTCAACGCCCAAAGAACAAATAATCCAATGAAGATGGGCAGAAGACATGAAAAGACATTTCTCCAAAGACATACAAGGAGCCAACAAATATATGAAAAAGTGTTCAACATCACTAGGCAGCAGGGAAATACAAATCAAAGCCATGATGAGATACTACCTCACACCAGTCACAATGGCTAAAATTAACAAGTCAGGAAATGACAGATGTTACAGAGGATGTGGAAATAGGGGAACCCTCTTACATTGTTGGTGGCAATGCAACCTGGTGCAGCCACTCTGGAAAACAGTATGGAGGTTCCTCAAAACGTTGAAAATAGAGCTACCCCATGACTCAGTAATTGAACTATTGGGTATTTCCCCCTACAATACAAATGGAGTGATCCAATGGGGCACCTGCACCCAATGTTTATAGCAGCAATGTCCACAATAGCCCAACTGTGGAAAAGAGATGACATGTCCATCTACAGAGAAATGGATAAAGAAGATGTGGTATATATGTGTATATATATATAGTATTTCATATATATATATATATATATATATATATATATATATATATACAGACACACTATATATATATATACAGACACACACACACACACCATGGAATACTACTTGGTATACAATGAAATCTTTCCATTTGCTACAATGTGAATGGAACTAGAGGATATTATGCTAAGCAAAATAAGTCATCAGAGGAAGACAATTATCATATGATCTCACTTATATGTGGAATTTAAGAAGCAAAACAGAGGATCACGGGGGAAGAAAGGAAAAATAAAAGAAGATGAAATCAGAGAGAGTCAAACTATACGATACTCTTAATCATAGTTAACAAATTGAGGGTCACTGGAGGTGATGGGGATGGGGGGACAAGGTAACTGGGCTTGACCATTAAGTAGGTCATTAAGTAGGTACCTGATGTAATGAATGAGCACTGGGTATTATTTAAGACTCATAAATCAAAAAAAAAAAAGACTCATAAATCACTGATCTCAACCTCTGAAACAATAATACATTATATGTTTTTTTTATTTTTTTTTATTTTTTTTTATTGGTGTTCAATTTACTAACATACAGAATAACACCCAGTGCCCATCACCCATTCACTCCCACCCCCCCGCCCTCCTCTCCTTTCTACCACCCCTAGTTCGTTTCCCAGAGTTAGCAGTCTTTACGTTCTGTCTCCCTTTCTGATATTTCCCACACATTTCTTCTCCCTTCCCTTATTTACCCTTTCACTATTATTTATATTCCCCAAATGAATGAGAACATATAATGTTTGTCCTTCTCCGACTGACTTACTTCACTCAGCATAATACCCTCCAGTTCCATCCACGTTGAAGCAAATGGTGGGTATTTGTCATTTCTAATAGCTGAGTAATATTCCATTGTATACATAAACCACATCTTCTTTATCCATTCATCTTTGGATGGACACCGAGGCTCCTTCCACAGTTTGGCTATCGTGGCCATTGCTGCTAGAAACATCGGGGTGCAGGTGTCCCGGCGTTTCATTGCATTTGTATCTTTGGGGTAAATCCCCAACAGTGCAATTGCTGGGTCGTAGGGCAGGTCTATTTTTAACTGTTTGAGGAACCTCCACACAGTTTTCCAGAGTGGCTGCACCAGTTCACATTCCAACCAACAGTGTAAGAGGGTTCCCTTTTCTCCGCATCCTCTCCAACATTTGTTGTTTCCTGCCTTGTACATTATATGTTAATTAATTGAATTTAAATAATTTTTAAATGTACAAAAAGAATATGTATTATCTTTGGTAAATGTATCTTTGGTATTAGTAAATGTCAGTAAGTGAAGTTTTTTATATGGAGTTGAAATGTTTGTATTATACAGTTAATATCAAAGAAATTACAACCCTTTTGCCAATTGTGTTTTTCCATGTTAATTTTAGATATGCCTAATGTGTATACATGTTTCTAATTTTACTGGGTTTATAATTGCAAAATATGTAAATCAAACTTTAATTTTACATTTATTTTTAATATTTTAAAAAGATTTTATTTATTTACTTATTTATTTATTCATGAGAGACACACAGAGAGAGGCAGAGAGATAGAGGGAGAAGTAGGCTCCTCGCAGGGAGCCTGATGCATAATTGGATCTCCAAACCATGATCACGCCCTGAGCCAAAGGCAGACACTCAATCGTTGAGCCACCCAGGTTTCCCTAATATTACATTTAAATAAAAGGTAAATAGGGATCCCTGGGTGGCGCAGCGGTTTAGCGCCTGCCTTTGGCCCAGGGTGATCCTGGAGACCCGGGATCGAATCCCACGTCGGGCTCCCGGTGCATGGAGCCTGCTTCTCCCTCTGCCTGTGTCTCTGCCTCTCTCTCATCTCTCTCTGTGTGACTATCATAAATAAATAAAATTTAAAAAAAAATAAATAAAAGGTAAATAGATTGCTAAAAAAATGCAGACTCTCAGCTTCTTGATTCACTACCCTCTGACAGAATAAACTAGAAAAGCTTCAGTTGTTGCTTTGTAAATTAAAGTTTGAGAAGCACTGCACTAGCTGTCCAACCTGTTATTCCTATCAATTCCATATTTACCACATGTTATTTGATCAGATTATGAATGTCATATAGTTGATTTATTAAACCATTAATGAAAGTCATTCTAAATAGAGTTTGGAAAAGGAATTGGAGATGGCTTAAAATTTTAAAGTTTGGTGTACTGTGTAAAATGCTTGGCTAAATCTTAGGAGTTATGAAGAGGTTTTGGTGACACTCCTTGGGGATGTGAGGTAAGGATTAATATAGGTGACCAAATGAGGCATGGACAAGAGCGGTGCTGCTGTTGTACAATTTTGACTTCTACATACTGATTTTTTCCTTTTGATTTTTATGATTTCAATGAGATATCCACCATCATTTAAATAGTTTTCCCCCTATTAGGCTGCTTTGAAGGTTTTTCTTTGCCTTTAGTTTTGCAGTTTTTGTTGTGTCTTGGCATGGATTTCTTTGGATTTATCTTATTTGGAATTGGTTCAGCTTCTTGAATCTGTAGGTATGGTTGGGAGGCAAACGGCCTTCTCCAAAAGATACCTATGTCAAATCCTTGGAACCTGTGAACATTATTCAGAAAAGAGTCTTGATTAAGTTAAGGGTCTTGAGAGGGAAAGTAATACTCAGGCAGGTCTAAAATCCTCATGAATTCTCTGTAAAGTATCCTCTGGTGAAAAGAGGAGATGATAGATACACAGAGAAGATGCAGAAAGGAGAAGGCAATGTGACCTTGGAGGCAAAGATTGGAATAATGCTGGCACAAGCTAAGGAATGTTGACAGCTTCCAGAAACTGGAAGTAGCAAAGAATGTATTCTTTCCTAGAGCCTCTGTAGCTTGCCATCACCTTGCTTTTGGTCCACCGATTTTGGATTTCTGGCCTCCAGTACCACTAAAGATCAAATTTATGTTGTTTTAAGCCACTAAGTTTATGGTAATTTTTTACAGCAGCCACAGGAAACTAATACAGTAGATTTATGTCTTTTCCCAAATTTCAGAAGTTTGCAGATATTATTTCTTTAAATAATTTTCAGTCCTCTCCACTCTTCTTCTGGGACTTTAATAATTTGAATGTTAACTTTTTTTTACTACTTTCTCACAATTTCCTGAGTTTGTTCTTTTTTGTTTGTTTCACAGTCTATTTTTTCCCTTGTTCAGATTGTTTTCATTCTAGTGATCTGTCCTCCAGTTCATTGATCTTCTGTCATCTGATATTAAGCTTATCCAGTTAGCTTTATTTCAATTATATTTTTTAGTTCTCTAATTTGCATCTGGTTCTTTTAATCTTAACTTGTATTTCATTTCTGTAATTTTCTTTTTTTCAATTTGTTGCAAGAGAATTAGTAATTGCTTTTGAAGCATCTTTGTGATGCCCATCATTAGAATCCTTGTCAGAAATCCCAATATTTGATTTATATTGATGTTGGTATCTGTGATTGCCTTTTCTCATTTAAGTTGTGATTTTTCTGGTTCCTGGGTTTGATGCATGATCTTCAGTTGTATCGACTTTTGGATATATTATAAGACTCTGGATCCTATTTAATTATCTTTTTAAAACATATATCTTCTCATGGGGGTATAGTACAAGGACCTGTGTATCACCTTTTCTACTAAGCCTTGTCAATACTACACCATGAAGGTGGAATATGCTGAATCATCTGCTTCCTTACAGAGTGGTGGGTAAAAATTTAGATTTCCCTTCTGCTGTTGACTCCTTCTGGGTGAAAATAGGATAAGTAACATCCTACTCATTGCCTCCAAGTTGATTGGGGGGTGGGGAGAGTGTAAATTCAGCTCCCAGCTGTGTCATGCAGATGCCAGTAAGGGGGTGCAGAGGTCCAACTAACACTGTGGGATTGGAGACTCAGCATATTCTGATAAGACCATGATAGGAATGGGTAATTGGTGTTCCCCTATAGTCTGGGCAAGGGATGGGTGATGAGTTTACTACTTGATCACATAAGAAGGCATTTACCTGCTCATTGGTAGAGGGGATGGTTGGAAAAATCAATTCCCCCCTAGATGGGTAAGAATGAAACTGGGTAGGAATTTTTTTCCTTTGGCATTTGGCTGGAATAGGGTGGACATCAACCAGAGGTTTCCTGTCCAATGTGGGGAGGCTCTGCAGCCCACTGGGGTTATGGGAGGCAACACCATAAATGGAGTCCCTGCCCTTCTCCTAGGTCCAGTCACTAGTTTATATTCAGGGATTTTGTATGGGGAAGATCTGGGAGGAATGGGGATGATCTGTATTGGCAGGACTGAAAGTAATCACATACTTACATTTCCATAATACTTTATTGGGAGGAGGGTTCTATAAAAACTTGAAAATGACTCTAACATGCTTTCTAGGGATAAAATTCTCAGTCTTTTATATTTCAAGTAGTTTGGAAACAAATCCCTTTCTTCATTTATTGCATCCCAGGGCTGTTTTAGTCTTTATGCCACTACTCTAGACAGGGGAGCAGTGGGTGATTTAATTAGACCTTTTAGCTTCACATTTTGGCCTGCCTGCTTACCTGCAAGTGACTTTAGGCAAGTTATGAACATGTTTGTGCTTCAGTCTACTCACCTGTAAAGAGGGGATGATAGTGGTTGTAGAAAGTGCCTGACAGAGAGTAAATACTACAGCTCAATAATGGCTTAACTGCTAGTATTATTGTTTATTGGCCTCTTTGCAAATTTTACATCCATGAATACCCCCCTCCTTTGGATTTCTTTTCTTTTAATACCATTCCATTTGGCTGGTCTTTGTTTATTTCCACAAAGCCCATAGCTGGAAGTCATTATTCTGCTAGTACTCTGACTTCTTTCTATCTAAATTAGCATGAATTCTGAACTGAGTAAATCAGGTACAGAAAAGGCATGGATTTAAGGACATATGTCATGTCAGGAGCAGAGATACTCTGTAACTGCCTGAAAGAGGGATGTTGATGGTGGATCACCACTTTTTCCACTTGAATATTTCTATACATTTCTAACAAGGAACCTCATGAAGAGATTTTATATACAAATAAGTTTTTTTTTATTTTATAGTAAATCTTGGTTCAAATAATATTCAAATTTAACAGAGAATATTATTTTCTCTTCAGAAATGTCTTTCAACTTTCTTGTTCACTCAGCAAAATCCATTGTTCTGGAAGTAAGCAGCTGAATAGGAATTAATTATCTCCCACAAACCTTCATAAAAGACTGCTTAATAAGTGCTGTGGAAGGAGTATGTGTTGGGAAGGTCTGGTGACTCCTCTCTGTTCTGTCATGGTGATTTCCAGGAGGCTTTTAGCCAATAGGATTTACTTAATTATTTTAAAGGGTTTGTTGTTGTTTGTTTGTTTGTTTTTAAGAGAGGGAGAGGGAGAGAGAGAATTTTAAGCAGGTTCTACACCCAGCATGGAGCCTGACTTGGGGCTTGATCTCACAACCCTGAGATCATGACCTGAGCCAAAGTCAAGAATCAAACACTTTAACAGACTAAGTCATGCAGGCACCTCAGTCATTTTAAAAGTAAACCATTTACATAATTATTTCACATGCTTATTATAAGTGCCAAAACTTGCTGAAGGATTATTAGTCTTAAACCATATCCTCATTTCCGTGTTTTTGATTATGGGAAGAATAATGGTTCAGACACTTTTGAAAACAGAATAGCTTTCTATATATTACTGAAAAAAAATGAGAAGAAAATATCCAAAGCAAGCATATGTAAGTACTGGGCTGTTTTTTTTTTTTTTTTTTTTTTTTTTTTTTTTTTTTTTTTTTTTTTTTGTCAGTATAAACAAAGTGCAGCAGCATATTTCAGATAGTCTGTTTTCCATTTATTGGATGAAAGACTAGAGCACATTTAGCAAGTTACATTTTTCTTTTGGGAGGTAAGCATTGGGATTCCCCAGTGTGAATACAACTGTCAGCTTATTGAAAAATTGCCACCCTCAGAACAGCCAGTTTGGAGATAAAGGAAGTCATTACTAGAAAATTCTAAGTAGGACTGAGGTTATGGGGAAGGCCACACCCAGGATTCCTTGTTTCCATTCATAGTGATGGTCTTATCCCTCTGTCCTTGACAGACCTCTTATAATAGCTATTAATAACCTGAGCTTGACCCATGTATCACTGGATGGAAATTGAGGAAAGCCCAGAGGTGGAAAGAAGGACTTTACTCCAAAGCAGAAGCTCATTGTCAACATGCCCCTTTTGGATGGGATATGCCTCCCAAAAGGATCAGTTTTCCTAGAACTACCAAGGAGAAGACAGCTGATACTGCCCTGACCTGGACATTTCAGCAAAACCACACTTATCTGATGAACATACCTTGAAACAAACATTTAACTTTCCTTGTTAACTGTAACTTTAACTTTCCTTGTATTCCTGGGCAGCCAATAAAATATTTCTCTGTATAGAAGTGTTTTCTGCTACTATGGTGGCTCTCAGAACACATTGTGGTAAATTTCACAGCATGGCAGATTCTCTTCACCAGCTACAACCTGGGCAATCTCACAAAGACCCACCCTGAGCTTAATGTTCTGCTGTCACCATCTTGAAATGCTTAGTAATTTTTGATCAATGTGTCTCCCATTTTCATTTTGCACTGGGCCTCTCAAATTATGTAGCCACACTTGAACAGATGCCTTACACTCTCTGTTTTTTCACCCATTGAGATCTGTCTCTCATTAACAGAAATACTGCCCATGTGCTCCCAGCCCTTACTCTTCTGGATAACATTGATCCCTTGGTCAGTTTTTCCTTTTACTCCTTAAACTGCTGGAGAGTAGAAAATGGGTCTGGTTTACCATTTTATCTCCAAATTCTGGCCAGAGCCTTTCACAAAGACTGGTTTCAATAGCTATGAATGTATGAATAAGGTTTCTTAGCATTTTTATCTGCAAACTCTTACCCAGGTTGGATTCCATAACTAAACACACCTTTCTGGGCTCTTTGTTGAGGACCAAGCCTTGTCAATAAACTGAATTGGGCCCTGTATCCTGAGTTCTACAAGCCTAATGGGTTGCTCCTTTGAGAAGACTCGAGGTTTATGCATCTTGATTTTTTTCTGAAAAGATTTCTACCAGTAGACAAAAGCAGCCACTATCTGACTTCTGATAAGTGCAAATAATTTAAGCATACAGAAGGTACCCCAAAAAGGCAGTGAAACTTAAATGTTAAGATAACTGGATTCAGAGTAAGGAGAACAAAGCCACAAACAAAGCCTCTTTTAGAAGGCACATGGAAGTGGGGTGGAGGACAAACTATCATTTAGGAGGGCATCCCAGGATTTATGGGGAAATGTGTATGTATGTGTTATTTCTGGAAGTAGTGTCTGAGAGACACCCCCTTCCCCATAGCCATGACAGCAGTGTGTGTGTGTGTGTGTGTGTGTGTGTGTGTGTATGAGAGAGAGATACAGAGAGAAAGAGACATAATTATAGCTGGAGCAGAGGATTCTAAGTTTTCTTACAGTTCTCAAATTCTATAACTCTAACAGCATGTTCACATTAGTGATTTCAAATTGAGAGAATGGATATATAAAGAGACAATGACCAGATCGTATATAAAAATAAAACTTGGACTCATAACTTGCAGCAACCACTTCCTTATCTACAATAAACAGCCCAGAAAACCAAACTGCTATCAATCAGGCTTTTAGGAATCCAGATTGTCATCTCTAGTCACTATGACAATCCAGGAAGCTAACAATTTCTGTAAAAATCAGCTAAGATCGGCCAGATTTGATTAATAACTGACAGCTTCTTTAATATTTCTCCCACTTCCAATTTCAAACCAATCAAAGAAAACCAAATATGCACTCCCAAGCAATGACAGGACATCCCACTTCTAGATAACGCACCTCCAGCATTCCCATGTCAACAACCTGAGGTCAGCATGCACCTGAAGCTGTCTCTTTTTTCTACTATAAACCTTTCCCACTTTACCACTTGACTTTGAGTCTCTGCTCAACTCAAGGAATGATGACTGATTCCCTTGCTCTAGTGAGCTCCGACTAGCCCTTACTTTTCTCATTTATTTCCACAGGCTAGGACATCAGTGAAAGGCTAGGACACAACCATCATCTGGTGTTCTAGCCCACCCCACATGAAGTCAATCCTTGTGCACATCCACCATTCTTATAGGTGGTGGAGGGCTCTCATCTCAGCCCTGGATGTGCAACCAGAATGGGTAATCTCCCAGTGTGCAATTGCTTAGAAAGCTTGTGTCTATTTTCTGGCTTTATTTGGCATAACCTGTGAGTTTGTATAGTATGAAACCATGTATTCCCTGTATTGATTTATCATAAGGGAGATAATTTTGACAAGGATGTAAAAGGCAATTAAAATATTATTTGTCCACCAATGTTTATTAAGAGTTTTCTGCTGTATGCCAAGCACAGAATAAATACAAAAATGAATGACATTGTTCCACCTCACCACTACATTTAGAACATTCAGAATTTTGAGAGGCTACAGGCATGTAAACAAATTGTTATATCACCACCTCCAGTTCTCACAGCCATGTGGACAAAAGGTATGAGGGCATCTGTGGAGGGTCACTGAAGGCTTCTCCAAGGAACAAGGTTTGTGTGAGATCTTAGAGGACGTGTAGGAATGAATAACATGAAGAAAGAAGAGTAGGCTGTGGGGAATGAAATTTGGCATTCACAAAACCAGTGTCCTTCTTAATTTGTCTTGCCTTTAAGTAAGATTACAAATAAATTCTTCAAACCTGATGTCTTAGAGAGATGAGAAAGACTTGTGGCTTAGGGCAGCCCAAGACAGAAGACCTTTTCCTACCGGGACAGACCCTCTTCTGGAGACCTCTGATGGAAAGGCAGCAGTGGACCTAGGGATTCTTGGAATTTTGAATGCTGGCCTGCATGGAGAAGCTTATTGGAGTGGAAAAATCAGCAATGGGCTTCCTAGACTTCTCCCGAGTGTGAGTTTAAGATAGAGCAGATAAGGGAGAGATTCAAAAGACTGAAGCAACAGAGCTGGGCTGCAAGGTCCAAAGGAGGGAGACATAGAAACAGTGGTGATGGTAAGCCTGCAGGGATCTACCACCTAGGCCCCAAGAACTTCTCAAACACCATTCCATATTGTGATCATGAACAGCTCCTTCTGGTTTTTTGTTTCTTGGGCTGTGCAAGTGTGAGTTGCCTCCTGAATTCTACTCTTATAAGGGAACTTCCCAATTTTTCTAGGCAATTCGGCTCTTAGTCTGGGCAATTATCAAGGCCTTTTACAAATGGAACAACTTGGCATGAATAGGAAAAAATTGCGAGGAACCCAAATAGGAGGTACTGGATAACTGGGAGAGGGTTATGACTCCCTCAGGGACACTTATGCCCATTGGCCCTCAACTGTTGGAATAAAGAGGCACTACCTTATGTCTTCAAAACTGGGTAGATGGCCCTTGGATTAAGTCTAAATTTATTCATCCATGAATTCATTTGATAAATATTTTGTCTATAACTTAAATCAATTAGGCAAACATTTATTGAGCACCCACTGTGTGCTCAATATTGTGTGCTAATTTCTAGTGTACCCATAAGACACACGTTATACTATAATTCAGATTATTGATTTAAGAATTGAATAAGACATGCTCTATTATCATTCAGATTAGTGATTTTTTTTTTTAAGATTTTATTTATTTATTCATGAGACACACACACAGAGAGAGAGAGAGAGAGAGAGAGAGAGAGGTAGAGACACAGGCAGATGGAGAAGCAGGCTCCATGCAGGGAGCCCAATGTGGGACTTGATCCTGGGACTCCAGGATCACACCCTAGACCAAAGGCAGGTGCTAAACCGCTGAGCCACCCAGGGATCCCCCAGATTAGTGATTTTCAATAGCAGTTAGGGGAGGTAATAGGTGTGCAAATCACATATGAGGTCTTTCTACTGCTTCTCCCTATCAGGCAGGGCTCTCTGCTATTGACTATGGGAATATATCATGTTTCTGAAGCAGATTAGAGCAGAAAAAAATTGAGAACCATTGATTTAGGTGTCAAGGCCAAATAAATAAAATAAATATCAGGAAGTATAAGGACAAGAAACATGTCCAGTGATATGTTACAAGAAGGTTGGGGCAGTGCTTCTCAAAATCTTGAAAAACAAGGAGTTTGCCAAGGGCTACTTCTTTATCAGTGGGTTCAAGGATTTGGGCAAGGGCCATGTGAATCAAGGGGTTGAGGCTTTGTCAGGGGACATCACTTCTTTCTGCCCATGTAGTTCAAAGACAGCTTAATGAAGGAACAGGAGTGAGCAGGTCCCAAAGGGAGGCAGCTTGGAGAGTGCCCTGGACTCAGAAATGGGGCAAGGTCTGACCCGCCCAGAACTAGCCAGTGTTCCTCTGGCTATTACTGTGCCCTCTTCTGGCGCTCTCCTCAACTATAAAGGAAGGGCTTAAAGAGGCGATGCCAAGGCCTTTTCCAGCTCCAAGAGCCTATGATTCTAGCTGCCTGGCTCCTGAAATTCCTGGCTGCCCTCCCACAAGCCCACCACCAATTGCCACCAATGCCCCCCTGAATCCAAAGGGTGCTGGTTGTGTCCCCATTGTCCTGGCTGAGTCCCCATTGTCCTGACTGAGTCAAGTGTCTGCTGTGGAGTCAAACTTCCTCCCCTCCTCACTTCATTTCCTTGGTAATGGTCATTAGTTGGGGCTTTCTATTCTTCCCTGTCCTCTCCTTATGGTCTGAGCAGGCTGGTGGAAAACAAGTTCTGCTTTGAAGAAAAAATTCAAAATTCAAATGGCAGAGAATTTTAGAATAAAGCATCTTCCCACCTAGACATCACAGGCACACTTTCCCTGGATCATTTCAGATTTACTTCCAACTGGAAGTGTGTACTACCAAGTGCATCCGCAAGAAGGACACTGGGAACACGATGATCCTACCGTCTTAGGAAGAACTATACATGCATTTGGAAACTGCCCAGCCTGCAGAAAAGGCTTTGTCCAATTGCTACATTGCATGTCTAGATAAGAAGACACCTCTGTGGCACAGAGACATAGAAATTTATGGTGTTGCCACTGATGTATGTATTAGAGAGCACGTAAGGGACTAGTGCATTTATACACAGCATGCTATAGTGTATGCAACATGCATATTATATTTGGTGGCAAGTTGAGATCCCGGCTGACTGCCAAATGATATAATTGGCATGAACAAGAACACCTACCTGAACCTTGGTCCTTTTACTGTCACCCGACCTGAAGATAACTGTTTACATTTCTTTTTTATTAAAAAAAAATCTTCAAAGCAATAGCCCCAGGTGCCTATCCCTGCACAGTGAGGTTTTCACTGACAATGACTTTTTAGCAAACAAATGCCTAATCAAATTGGATTATATCCTTTTTACTTTTTTTCTGTCAAAATATCTTTTCTTTAATCAAATAATAGCAATGATAAATAGTATTTTTAAATTCTTATTGACAAAAAAAAATTCTTATTAACAAAACAAAAGAGCTCTCCCTTTTAATTTGTTGTTTTGTGTAAGTCTAGAAACCAGTAATCTGACAGGTAAAATTCCATTTTGGGTAATATATTTGGGTTTTATATTATATAGTTATTGAGGCCAGGAAGGTCTTGATAATGTTATATTGGCACGAAGAGGCAGCTTTTTTGTAGAGACCCACCAATGTGGCACACTAAACCTTTCTTTATCAAACTATATAGTCTTTTATCTTGTTGGCAAGATACTGTCTAATTTCATGTATGTATGTATATGTGTAATTTTCTTCTATATCAGCCTGCTATCTACTGCCCCTCAGATATACCTATGTCTTAAATGAAACAAATATTTAGTGGCTGGAAAGATAGTAAGATATATAGACAGATAGTAACTGAGACCAGGATCTTTTGGTACAGATGAATTCCCGAAAGCAAAGCCAGAGACAGAGAAGTGAGAGGGAGTGAGCAACCACATACTCCAGCTACTAGAGAAAAATCTAAGACATTATATGAGAGCTAGAGAGTGTGGCCATGAAGCAGGTCCAGGAACATGGGGGGGACCACCATAATCTAGCATACCAGGCTTTGTTTAGATGAATCTCATGGCCAGAAGTCTGTGAAAGGAAATTGAAGTTCCATAAGCCAGGTATGGAGAAGGCAAGAGGGTAAGCCTGGGTACTAAGGAAATGGTGGCTTTGAGCACTTTTTGTCCTGCAAGGGTTGTTGAGATATGGGTTTCTGAGACTAGTCCTTTTACGTACCACATGAGGTCAAGGGAAGTTAGAAGTATAGTCTAGCCAACTCACTTTGTGCAGAACTCAGAAAGTGATAGGACCAGATAAACAGGTCCTATAAAGAACTGAATGCTATATTTACTGTTCCTAAGAAGCCAAACATCTTAAAAAGAGGGCCTTTTAGCTTATGGGGTGGTATAGTTTATAAGAATACAGTTTGTACACAGTGGATGACCTGTAGCTTCCTCTGGGTGGCCTCTGGTGTCAGAACATAGAATAGTTGAGGGGAAACAAAATATTTTCAAATTGCCAAGACAATCATATTGAGGAAGATAAATATTTCATTTGGTGAACTTTGACATGATATTAATTAATTTAAAAAGCATAAAACACTTTCATTTTAGTTGACAGTAATTTTTATTGCATTTTAGATTCTGTTGCAGTGCTATCTTTAGAGTCTGGTCAAGCTAGGATACTAATCGTCCAAACTTGTTGGGAGTCTTACATTGGCACAAATCATATGTTTATCATACACCATCTGACTCACTTTTCAGAAGGCATGCTTCACCCTTTTTATGCAGCCCTGGGGAAATCTCTCTGCCACTCAGATCCTCTGCTTTCTGGCCACACATTTGGGCTAATAGTACTCACCAAATGACTTTATTTTGATGATTGGATGAAATCATATATCTGAGAATTCTTCATATGTTAAAAATGTTAATAAATGAGACTGCAAAGTGGTACAATCACTTTGGAAGGCAATTTTACAGTTTTTTTTTGTTTGTTTGTTTGTTTTACAAAATTAAACATACTCTCACCATATGATCCTTGAATTGTGCTCTTTGGTATTCACTTAAAGGAATGAAAAGTTTATGTCCACGCAAATACCCACACATAAATGTTTATAGCATCTTTATACATAATTTGCCAAAATTTGGAAGCAATCAAGATAATTTTCAGTGAATGAATGGATAAATACACTGTGCTACATCCACACATGGTACATCTAGATAATGAGTAATATTTGGTAGTAAAGAAGAAAGGACCTAATAAACCATGAAAGGATGTGGGGGAAACTTAAATGCATATTACCAGTGAAAGAGGCCAATCTAAATAGGCTACATACTATATGATTCCAACTGTATGACATTCTAGAAAAGGCAAACTATGGAGATAACAAGATCAATGGCTGCCAGGGGTTGAGAGGAAGGAGGATGTGTAGGCAGAGCACAGAGGATTTTTAGGTCAGTGAAACTACTGTGTATGAAACTATCGTGGATCATGATACATTTGTTCAAAACCATAAAATTTACAATACCAAGAGTGAACCCTATTATACATTATGGACTATGGATGATAATAATATGTCAAAGTAGGTTCATGTATTAGAGATTCATTAATAAATCTTGTATATCCCAGGTGTTATTCACACTGTTGCTTTTATGCTATATCTTGGCAGGGTTAATTGTTATACTGGCAGCAACTGTTTCCTATCAATCTCTGGCAATCCTGGAGCTGAGTCTGCTAATTTTTAAACTACCTGGAGTTAAACCCTGCTGATTATAAAAACTTGTGAAGTAAAGCCCCACTTAAATTCAAAGCCAAAGTCAATATCAGGGGGACTCTTCTTCCCAGTGCTTGTCCTCTATACATGGGGTACCTAGTACAGGGTCTGATCCTGTCACTTCTCGAAGCTTGTGGTGTCCCTTTCATTTGCTGGGAGGTTTTGTTCCCAACCACATCTCTACCCTTCCTATGCTTTTTGATGTGGACTCTTCTGTATGATTAATTGTGGAAAATCTGTTCTGCCAGCCTTTGGATAATTTTCAGAGTTTCTTACACTGATGTAACTGTTATCTCTGTGTCTGTGGGACAAGATGAGCTTAGAATCTTCCATGTCCATCATCTTCCTCTATCTCCCTTTAGTTTGTCAGCTTTTGCTTCATATTTCAAAACTATGATATCAAGTGCATATAAACTTATAATTGTTATGATTTCCTGTTGAATTTACCCATTTACCATTATGAAATATCACCTTTTATCTCTCTAATTATCTTACCTTAAGGTTCACTTAGATTAACATTAATTTCACTATGTCGGATTTCTTTTGACTCATACATCTTGTTATCCTTTTACTTTCATCCAATCTGTAAACTTTAAATGTTTTTTGTAAGCAGCATATAGTTTATATTTTTTGCAAAAAAAAATCTAACTCCAATTGTATTTCAATTGGTTTGTTAAGTTCATTCATATGTAACATAATACTGATATGTTAGGCTTAAGTTCATTGTTTTGCTATGTGTTTTCTATTTGTCTTGACATTTATTTTCTTTTTCTTCCTTTCCTGTCTTCCAGTCTATTAATTATTTTAAAAACATTCTGTTTTATTCCATCTACTAGCATTTGTTATAAATTTCAGTATCAGGTTTTTGGTGGTTACATTAAAAACTACAATATGAGGCACCCGCGCGCAGGCCTGGTGGTTTGGGCGCGCGGTCAAAAAAAAAAAAAAAAACTACAATATGCATTTTTAACATTTTATAGCCTACTATAAATTAGTATTTTAACATTTCTCTAATGATATAACAAACACAAATTTAACACCATTCATCATCCTCTCCTTTTTGGCTGCTACTCTCATGTATTTTGGTTGAAATATAAATTAAAAACTTCACAAAACATAGTTATTATTATTTTTAAACATAATAGTCTTTTATACATATGTTTATCCTTTCCAGCATTCTTCTTTTCTTAAACTTCTACATTTGTATCTGAGGTCACTTTTCTTCAGCAGGAAGAACTTCTTTTAGTATTTCTTAAAGCATGGATTTGCTAAAAATGATTTCTCAAGCTTTTGATTGTAAGTGACATCTCTACAGACTATGAAGAATATTTACCCTGGGTATGAAATTCTAGGTTGACAGGTTTTTGTTTTGTTTTGTTTTTTTCTGATAACACTTTAAAGATGATTTCTAATGTCTTTTGCTTCCATTGTTTATTGTTTTTAGCAATGATGTCTCTATTTTTTTTCTTATGATGTTTTAAGATGTCCTCTTTGTTTTTTCTGCATTTCTTACTGTACAATGCTTAGGAATGTGTGCAAATGTGTGTGGTTGTGTGTTTTGTATTAATCTTGTTTGAGATCATTTGTGATTCTTAAATTTGTGAGTTGTATTTCATCATATTTAGAAAATTCTCAGCTGATTTTACTTCTGTTTTATTCCATTTTCTCTTTGTGGCACCCTGATCATTCCTATTTTAGGCCTTGGGAATGTGCCCTACATCTACCATTCTGTTTTTGTTTGCTTTTATCCTTTTTCTTTGAGGTTTGGGTATTTTTATTAATATATCTTTGTAGTTACTAATGCTGTTTCCTACCATGAGTGCTATACTATTGAGGCTATTTAACAGGTTTTTAATTTCAGATAGTATTTTGACATACTAGAATGTCTATTTATTTTTGAAGATTCTAATGATATTTTGTAAGCCATCTTTTCACCAATTTTCTATCTTCTATTTTTATTGAGGCATAATTGACATAAAATATTATATTAGTTTGAGGAGTACAACATAGTGATTCAATATTTGTATATGTTGCAAAATGATGATAACAATAAACCTACTTAACATACATTACTATACATAATTAAAATTATTCATTTCTTTTGATGAGAACTTTTAGGATTTACTTTTAAATTTTCATAGTATCATTAAATATAACCATCATGCTATACATTACATCCCTATGACTTATGTATTTTATAACTAGATACTTATACCTTCTGATTCCCTTCATACATTTTACCCAAACCCACATGCCTCATTGCTGGGAACCTCCAATCTACTCTTCATCTCTTATCTTGGTTTTCTTTTTTGGATTTTACATATGTGAGATCATGTGATATTTGTCTATCCATCTGACTTATTTCATTAGCATAATGTCCTCCAGGTTCATCCATATTGTAACAAATAGCAAAATTTCCTCCTTTTTTGTGACTAAATTATATTCTAATATGTATTTATACATTATATAACATAGTGTACATTTTTACTATTACATTACATCTCATATTACATAATATAATGTAATTATATTAATTAAATAATGTAATATATTTAATTACATTAAATATTACATATTATATATCACTTTTTAACATATATTCATCCATTGATGGATACTTATGTTTTTTATATCTTGGCTATTATAAATAATGCTACAATGAACATGAAGATGCATGGACCTTTTCAAGTTAGCATTTTCATTTTCTTCAGATAAATTCACAGAAGTGGAATTGCTGGATGACATGATAGTTCTGTTTTTACTTTTTGAGGGAACTCTGTACTGTTTCCTATGGAGCTTACACAAATTTTATTCTCACCAACAGTTCACAAGGTATTTTTTTTCCTCCATATCCTCTTCAGCATTTATTAGCTCTTGTCCTTTTGATAATAGCTCTTCTAGCAGATGTGAGGTTATATCTCTTGTGATTTTTTTTTTTTTTTTTTTTTGCATTTCCCTGATGATTAGTAATGCTGAGCATCTTTTTATTTACCTGTTAGCCATCTGTATTTCTTTGGGGAAAATGTCTATTCTGATCCTTCACCAATTTTTTAGACTGTGTGTCTCTGCATCTGTGTATGTGTTTTGTTTATTTGCTGTTGAATTCTATGAGTTCTTTATATTTTGGATATCAATCCCTTATCAGATATATGATTTACAAATATTTTCTCCCATTCAGTAGATTGCCTTTTCATTTTATTGATAGCTTCCTTTGTTGTACAGAGGCTTTTTACTTTGAGTTCTACATGTTTATTTTGGCTTTTGTTGCTGTTGCTCCTAGTGTCAAATCCAAAAAGTAATTGCCAAGAATGATGTCAAAGAGCCTATTTATCACCTGTGTTTTCTTCTGGGAGTTTTACGATTTTAAGTCTTACATTTAAGTCTTTAATCCATTTAATTAATCCGGTTAATTTTTGTGTATGATATAAGATAGTGGTCCAGTTTCATTTTTTTTTTTTTGCATGTGCCTACCAGTTTTCCCAACCATTTATTGAAGAGACTGTTGTGCCTACCAGTTTTCCCAACCATTTATTCTCTTTTTTTTTTTAATTTTTTTTATTTATTTATGATAGTCACAGAGAGAGAGAGAGAGAGAGAGAGAGAGGCAGAGACACAGGCAGAGGGAGAAGCAGGCTCCATACACCGGGAGCCCGATATGGGACTCGATCCTGGGTCTCCAGGATCACGCCCTGGGCCAAAGGCAGGCGCTAAACCACTGCGCCACCCAGGGATCCCCCAACCATTTATTGAAGAGACTGTTCTCTCCCCATTACATTTCTTAAGCTTCTTTGTTATAAATTAACCATATATGCCTGGGTTTATTTCTGTGCCTTTTCATCTCTTCTATTGATCTGTGTCTGTTATGAGAATACCATTCTGTTTTGAGTAATATATACTTCTTATATAGTTGAAATCAAGGACTATGATGCCTCCAGCTCCCTTCTTTCTCAATATTACTTTGATACTCAGAGCCTTTTGTGTTCACATACATATTTTAGGATTGTTTGATTTATATTTGCAAAAAATGCCACTGGAATTTTAATAGAGACTGCATTGATTCTGTAGATTTCTTTGAGTAGTATGGATATTTTAATAATATTAATTCTTCTAATCTGTGAACACAGAATATCTTTCAATTTATTTGTGTCTTTTTCAATTTCTCTCATCAATGTCTTGCTTTCATGTACAACTTTTTAAACTCTTTGGTTAAATTAATGCCTAGCTATTTTTTCTTTTTGTTGCAATTGTAAATTAGATTGATTTATTAATTTCTTTCTGTTTTGTCTTACTGTCTAGAAACAAAAGAGATTGTATGACGATTTTTCTATACTGCAACTTTACTCAAATTATCAGTTCTAACAGATTTTTTTTTTTTTTTTTGGTGGAGTCTCTAGGATACTGTCATCTGCAAATAGTATTTTATTTCTTTCTTTCCTTTTTTTCCCCTTCCATTCTTTTAGATGGCTTTTCTTCTTGCCTAATTGTTCTGACTAGTGCTACTAGTGAGAATGGGCATCTTTGTTTTGTTCCTGATCTTAGAGGGAAAGCTTTTGGCTTTTTACCATTGAGTATGATGGTAGCTGTCGACTTGTCATATGACCTTTTTTATGCTGAGATACATTCCTTCTATACACACTTTGTTGAAAGTTTTTATCATAAATAGATGTTGAATTTTGTCAATGCTTTTTTGTTGAGACCCATGTGATTTTTAAACTTCATTTTATTAATGTGGTATATCCCATTGATTGATTTGTGAATGTCAAATCATCCTTGCATCCCTGGGATAAATCTTGCTTGATTATGGTGAATGATCCTTTTGATGTGTGGTTGAATTTGGTTTGCTAATATCATGTTGAGAATTTTTGCATTGTGTGTTTATCAGAGATATTGACTTTTAATTTTGTTTTCTTGTGACATCTTTGTCTGGTTTTGATTTCAGGATAATACTGGCCTAATAAAATGTGTTTGGAAGTATTCCTTCCTCCCCTGTTTTTTTTTTTAATTTTTATTTATTTATGATAGTCACAGAGAGAGAGAGAGAGAGAGAGAGAGGCAGAGACACAGGCAGAGGGAGAAGTAGGCTCCATGCACCGGGAGCCCGACGTGGGATTCAATCCAGGGTCTCCCGGATCGCGCCCTGGGCCAAAGGCAGGCGCCAAACCGCCGCGCCACCCAGGGATCCCCTCTCCTGTTTTTTGGAAGAGTTTGAGGATTTGTATTAATTATTCTTTGAAGTATTTGATACCAGTGAAGTCCTCTGGTATTGGACTTAATTTATTAGGAAGTTATGGATTACTGATTCAATCTCCTTACTAGTAATCATGCTGTCCAGATTTTCTATTTCTTTATGATTTAGTCTTGGTAGGTTGTGTGCTTCTAGGAACTTACCCATTTCTTCTAGGTTTGAAGTTTTTTGGCATTTGATTGTAGTAGTCTCTTGTGATCCTTTGTATTTCTGTGAAATCATGTCTTATGTCTCCTCTGTTATTTTTATTTGATTTATCTGAGTCCTCTTTCTCATTCTTGATTAGTTTAGCTAAGTGTTTATCGATTTTATCTTTTCAAAGAATCAGCTCTTGGTTTTATTGGTCTTTTTTACTGTATTTTTAGTTTCCATTTCATTTATTTCTTCTCTGATCTTTATTATTTCCTTTCTTCTATTAATTTTGGGCTACATTTGCCCTTCTTTTTCTAATTCCCTGAGGTATAAACTTAGGTTGTTTATTTGAGATTTTTCTTGTGTCTTAAGGTAGAAATGTATTGCTATAATCTTCTCTCTTAAAACTGTTTTTGCTGCATCCCATAACTTTTAGTATGTTTAATTTTTATTTTCATTTGTCTCAAAGTATCTTTTTATTTCTCTTTTCTTCATTGATGCATTAGTTGTTCAGTGTTTAATCTCCACATATTTGTGAATTTTCCAGTTTCTTCCTATAACAGATTACTTGTTTCATACGATTTTGGTTTGAGAAGATGTTGATATGATTTTAATCTTCTTAAGTTTGTTTAGACTTGTTTTATGACCTAACATATGATCTATCCTGGAGGATGTTCCATGTACACTTAAGAAGAATGTGTATTCTATTGGCGTTGGATGAAATGTTTTGGTATATCTGTTAAGTCCATCAGGTCTACCCTGTCATTTCAGGCTGATGTTTCCTTATTGGTTTTCTGTCCAGATAATCTATTCATTGATGTAAGAGGCATATTAAAGTCACTATTATTATTGTATTTTTGTCTATTTCTCCCTTTATCTGTTTATATTTGCTTTAAGTTTAAGTGCTCCTATGTTGCGTGAATATTTATAAATGTTATGTTATCTTGTTGGATCAACACTTTTGTTATTATCTAATGCCTTTCTTTTTCTCTTACAACAATATTTGTTTTAAAGTCTATTTTATCTGATATATGTATAGAATCCAGCTGTCTACTGATTGCCCTTTGCATGGAATATCTATTTTTTATGCTGTCACTTTCAATCTGAGTCTGTCTTCAGATGTGAAGTAGGTCTCTTCAGAACATAGATTGATCTTGTTTTTATCCATTCAGCCACTCCAAGACTTTTTTTAGTGGTTTTATTTTATTTTATTTTATTTAAAAAAATTTTAAATTGGAGTTCAATTTGCAAACATATAGCATAACAACCCGTGCCCATCACCCAGTCACTCCAACCCCATGCCCACCTCCCCTTCTACTACTCCTTGTTCATTTCCCAGAGTTAGGTGTCTTTTATGTTTTGTCACCCTCACTGATATTTTCACTCATTTTTCTCCTTTCCCTTGATTCCCTTTCACTAATTTTTATATTCCCCAAATGAATGAGACCATATAGTGTTTGTCCTTCTTCGATTGACTTATTTTACTCACCATAATACACTCCAGGTCCCTCAACATAGAAGCAAATGGTGGGTATTTGTCATTTCTAATGACTGAGTAATATCCCATTGGATACATAGACCATATCTTCTTTATCCATTCGTCTTTCGATGGACACCAAGGCTCATTCCACAGTTTGGCTATTGTGGACATTGCTGCTATAAACATCGGGGTTTCTGTGTTTCACTGCATCTGTATCTTTGGGATAAATCCCCAGCAGTGCAATTGCTGGGTTGTAGGGCAGATCTATTTTTAACGCTTTGAGGAACTTCCACACAGTTTTCCAGAGTGGCTGCACCAGTTCACATTCCCACCAAAAGTGCAAGGGGGTTCCTCTTTCTCCACATCCTCTCCAACATTTGTTGTTTCCTGTCTTGTTAATTTTCACCATTCTCACTGGTGTGCATGGGATCTCATTGTGGTTTCTATTAGTATTCCCATGATGACAAGTGATGAGGAGCATTTTCCCTGGTGCTTGTTGGCCATGTGTATGTCTTCTTTGGTGAAATTTCTATTCATTTCTTTTGCCCATTTCATGATTGGATTGTTTGTTTCTTTGGCTGTTGAGTTTAATAAGTTCTTTATACATCTTGGATACTAGCCCTTTATCTGATATGTCATTTGCAAATATCTTCTCCCATTCTGTAGGTTGTCTTTGAGTTTTGTTGACTGTTTCTTTTGCTGTGCAAAAGCTCCTTCCTTTTCTCAATGAAGTCCCAATAGTTCATTTTTGATTTTGTTTCTCTTGCCTTCATGGATGTATCTTGCAAGAAGTTACTGTGGCCGAGTTCAAAAAGGGTGTTGCCTGTGTTCTCCTCTAGGATTTTGATGGAATCTTGTCTCACATTTAGATCTTTCATCCATTTTGAGCTTATCTTTGTGTATGGTGCAAGAGAGTGGTCTAGTTTCATTCTTCTGCATGCGGATGTCCAATTTTCCCAGCACCATTTATTGAAGAGACTGTCTTTCTTTCAGTGGATAGTCTTTCCTCCTTTGTTGAATATTAGATGACCATAGAGTTGAGGGTCCACTTCTGGATTCTCTATTCTGTTCCATTAATTTCTGTGTCTGTTTTTGTGCCAGTACCACACTGTCTTGATGACCACAGCTTTGTAGTACAACCTGAAATCTGGCATTGTGATGCCCCCAGTGATGGTTTTCTTTTTTAATATTATCCTGGCTATTCAGGGTCTTTTGTGATTCCACACAAATCTTAAGATGATTTGTTCCAACTCTCTGAAGAAAGTCCATGATATTTTGATAGGGATTGCATTAAATGTGTAAATTGCCCTGGGAAACATTGACATTTTCATCTGGCCCTGGACTTTTATGTCTTGGGAGGTTTTTGATGACTGCTTCAACTTCCTCCCTGGTTATTGGCCTGTTCAGGTTTTCTATTTCTTCCTGTTCCAGTTTTGGTAGTTTGTGGCTTTCCAGGAATGCGTCCATTTCTTCTAGATTGCCTAATTTATTGGCGTATAGCTGTTCATAATATGTTTTTAAAATCGTTTGTATATCCTTGGTGTTGGTAGTGATCTCTCCTTTCTCATTTATGATTTTATTAATTTGAGTCTTTTCTCTCTCCTTTTTAATAAGGCTTGCTAATGGTTTATCTATCTTATTAATTCTTTCAAAGAACCAACTCTTGGTTTTGTTGAACTGTTCCACAGTTCTGGTCTCTATTTCATTGAGTTCTGCTCAAATCTTTATTAACTCTCTTCTTATGCTGGGTGTAGGATCTATTTGCTGTTTTTTTCTCTAGCTCCTTTAGGTGTAAGGTTAGCTTTTGTATTTGATTTCTTTCCAGGTTTTGGAGGGATGCTTGTATTGCGATGTATTTCCCCCTCAGGACTGTTTTTGCTGCATCCCAAAGATTTTGAACGGTTGTATCTTCATTCTCATTAGTTTCCATGAATCTTTTTAATTCTTCCTTAATTTCCTGGTTGACCCTTTCATCTTTTAGCAGGATGGTCCTTAACCTCCACGTGTTTGAAGTCCTTCCAAACTTCTTCTTGTGATTTAGTTCTAATTTCAAGGGATTATGGTCTGAGAATATGCAGGGGATGATCCCAATTTTTTGGTATCGGTTCAGACCTGATTTGTGACCCAGTATGTGGTCTATTCTGGAGAAAGTTCCATGTGCACTTGAGAAGAATGTGTATTCAGTTGTGTTTGGATGTAAAGTTCTGTAGATATCTGTGAAATCCATCTGGTCCAGTGTATCATTTAAAGCTCTTGTTTCTTTGGAGATGTTGTTCTTAGAAGACCTATCGAGTGTAGAAAGCACTAGATTGAAGTCACCAAGTATAAGTGTATTATTATCTAAGTATGTCTTAACTTTGGTTATAAATTGACTGATATATTTGGCAGCTCCCACATTCGGGGCATATATATTGATGATTGTTAAGTCCTCTTGTTGGATAGATCCTTTAAGTATGATATAGTGTCCCTCTTCATCTCTCACTACAGGCTTTGGGATAAATTTTAGTTTATCTGATATAAGGATGGCTACCCCTGCTTTCTTTTGAGGACCATTTGAACGGTAAATAGTTCTCCAACCTTTTATTTTCAAGCTGTAGGTGTCCTTCTGTCTAAAATGAGTCTCTTGTAGACAGCAAACAGATGGGTCCTGCTTTTTTATCCAGTCTGAAACCCTGCTCCTTTTGATGGGGTCATTAAGCCCATTCACGTTTAGAGTTACTATTGAAAGATACGAGTTTAGTGTCATCATGATACCTATTCAGTCCCTGTTTTTGTGGATTGTTCCATTGGACTTCTTCTTAAAGAGGAATTTTAAGAGTCCCCCCTAAAATTTCTTCCAGATCTGGTTTGGTGGTCACATATTCTTTCAGTTCCTCCTGTCTTGGAAGCTCTTTACCACTCCTTCTATTCTGAACGAAAGCCTTGCTGGACAAAGTATTCTTGGCTGCATGTTTTTCTCATTTAGGACCCTGAATATATCCTGCCAGCCCTTTCTGGCCTGCCAGGTGTCTGTGGAGAGTTCTGCTGTTAATCTAATAGTTCTCCCCATAAATGTTAGAGATTTCTTGTCTCTTGCTGCTTTAAGGATCTTCTCTTTATCTTTGGAATTTGCAAGCTTCACTATTAAATGTCGAGGTTTTTATTGATTTTTTTTGGGGGTGGGGAATCTCTCTATTTCCTGGATCTGAATGCCTGTTTCCCTTCCCAGATTAGGAAAGTTTTCAGCTATGATTTGTTCAAACACATATTCTGGACCTCTGTCCCTTTCGGTGCCCTTGGGAACTCCAATTAAACGGACATTTTTCCTTCTGAGGCTGTCACTTATTTCCCTTAATCTATCCTCATGATCTTTTAATTGTTTGTCTCTTTTTCCTCAGTTTCCCTCTTTGCCATCAACTTTCTTCTATGTCACTCACTGGTTCTTCCACCTATTAACCCTCATCTTTAGGACATCTAGTTTGGATTGCATCTCATTTAATTGATTTTTAATTTCTGCCTGATTGGATCTAAATTCTGCAGTCATCAAGTCTCCTGAGTCCTTTATGCTTTTTTCTAGAGCTACCAGTAGCTTTATAATAGTGCTTCTGAATTGGCTTTCTGACATTGAATCCAAATTTTGTAACTCTGGGAGAGAGGACTGTTTCTGATTCTTTCTTTTGAGGTGGGATTTTCCTTCTACTCATTTTGCTTAGTGCAGAGTGGCCAAAAACAAGTTGTATTGGGAAAAGGAGAAAAAGAGAGAAGAGAAAGAAGAAAAGAAAAAGAAAAAAAGAAAAAAGAAAAAAAGAGGAAAAAAGAGAAGGAAAAAAGAAAAAAGGGGGGGCAAACAGAAATAAAAAAACAAAAAACACCTCTCATTCTGTATACTGTAAATCCCTCGACTTCCCCTGGAACTTTACAGTGCTGCTTGGTCAATAACTTGCTTTTCCCCTTTCGGTCTAGCTGGTCTTCTGGGGATGGGGCCTGCTATGCTGATTTTCAGGTGTTAGCACTTGGGGGAGCTGCTCAGCCCCCTACCTGGTGCAGGGCTCAGTGAAAGATGTTTAGGCTGTTCATCCGATGAGGCCACTGTGAGGCTCAGTGCTGGTTGTTTACCCCGTGAGGCCCCAGGAGGAACAACCCCAGTGGCAGTGGTCAGCTCTGGAGCCCTGGAGTAGCTCCGGCAGTAACTATGGAGCTCTCCATCTGCAGGGGCCTGGAGGCTCCGGGGCAGGGCCGCTGATCTGCTCAGCTCGGGGCAAGAGTGTCCTTGCTGTCCTGGGCCCTCCCAGCCTCTGCCTATCCTGGGGGGAGGCCGGATCCTGGGCTGTGTCCCGGCGCCCTGTGCTCCGGGGCCTGCGCTATTGGATTCTCGCTCCTGGCTGCACAGCCCCCTCCGTGGAGCCGCTGCCCGAGCCCCTCCGAGCTGCTCCTGGCCCCGCCAGGCGGGGCGCTGCAGCCCTTTAGGGATCTTGGCTACGGGGTGTGGCGTGCTCTCCCTGGGGCTCAGTTCTTCTGTTAGTGTCCCCGGGAGCCTGAGGGCATCCCCGCCCTCCTGGGATCCTGCTGAGCTCCCTGCGAGCGCCTTTCTACCTGGGAACATTGGTGAAGCTCCTGCTTCTCTGAGACAGAGCTTTCCTGTCCTGGGGACACTTGCCCCGGCCTTAGCCCGGCTCCTCGTGAGGCTCCTCCCCCTTGGATGCCTTTTGTTTCTTTTTTCCCCCGTCTTCCTACCTTGATAGAAGCGTGGACTCTTCTCACTGTAGCATTCCAGCTGTTCTCTGTTTAAATCTCAGGCCGAATTCGTAGGTTTTCAGGATGATTTGAAGGTTATCTAGATAATTTGGTGAGGACAGGTGACTTGGAGACCCTACTCTTCCGCCATCTTGCCCCACCTCGATCTAAATTTGTGGATTAGTGTTCTACAGAACTTCAAAACCAGGTCTGTAGGTAGAATCATGGAACTCCCTGCATTCAGGTTTATCATCAAGTAAGTTGATCGTCTCATTTATAATCACTTCAAATATAATAATATAGTAACAGATGAAAGTAACAGATGGAAAACTGTATATATTGCAAACATTTAAAAAGAAAGGAGTGGCTATATTAATATTAGATAAGTTAGATTTTATAGAAAAGAAAATTGTCAAGGACAGAGACATTCCATAATGATTAAAGGGTTAAACTCCCAAGATATAGCAGTCCTAAAGCAATGCACCAAATAACATACTTGCTAAATGTATGAAGGAATAAGTTATAGAACTGAAAGTGGAGATAGACAACTCCATATTTACATTTGGATATTTCAACATTAGCTTTTCAATAACTGGTAGAAGAACCAGGCAGAAAATCTGGAAAGATATATACAAAGTAAATAAATCATCAGAACCTAGTCAACATTTATAGAACACTTCATCAAATAATAGCAAAATATATATTCTTTCCAAACGTTTCCACAATACACAACGAGAAAAATCATACTCTGTGATAAAACAACCTAACAAATTTACAAGAATTAAAATCTTACAATGTATGTTTTCTGACCACAATGGAAACAAACTAAAAATTAGTAATAGAGAAATAATGGAGTAATCTCCAAACACTTGAAAACCAAATAATGCATCATGCGTCAAAAAGGAAGTCTCAAGAAGAAACAAAATAATTGATTTGGAAGTCCTCACTCCCTCCATAAACAAGAAAAAAAAGGACAAAAGTGAAAATCAAGGAGTTATTCTGGACTTAATAAAGAAGTAAGGTCACAGGACAAAGCACCACTCTCAAATTTAGAGAGACAGATGAACATAGGGAATCATACCCGAGATCAGCATACCTGTAACAGGAGCTACTGCAGCTACAAACTAATAGGAACATTTACATGGTAGTTTTGATAAATTGCTGAAGGCTTAGTATGACTCATGGGAGACCTAAGAAGTTCCTGGGGTTGCAGTTTGGCAGACCCCACTCTTCATGGCTTTTTACCTCCAGGAATCCTGCCAGGTCTCTCTGTGATGAGGGAAGGAAAATCCCCTCATGTCATGCAGAAAAAGGGAAAAATAACTATTATAAAATATGGCCATAACATTCTCCACAATAAATGCCTACTCTTTCTGGGAAAAGTTGTGACCAGAGCTTTATTCTGTCTAAGGGAAAAGATAAAAAACCAGACCCAGTCTTCCCATTTCACCTAAAAGAGAAGAAAAGTAAAGAAACATTGTAACACTCATAAAAAAGACCTACTAAAAAAAGATTTAATTATAAAATATGTTTAAAATACCTTTCCTTCCCCACACTTTACCACATCACCAGGGCTCCAGTTATTATTGGATACAAGTGAAAAAGTTTTGGACTCTATCCAAGTAGTTTTTAGAGAAGTACAAAGACAAAGGAATAAAGAATAAGGAATTTGAAACCTCTACAGTTACAAAAAAACATCAAACACTACCCAACTCCTAGCCAGATTAACATATAACCTCACACTTAATGCTTATGTATTTCAGTTACTATCTCCTGATGCCTAATGTCTGAATTTCAATAAAAAATATAAGACATATTAACAGTAAGAAAGAATAACTTGAAGAGTCTAAGCAAGCATCAAAACAAGACTATGACATAGATATTGGAATTATCAGTTGAGTAAGTTAAAATGTCTATGATAAGTATTTTTTTAATGATAAATATGTTAAGGGAAAGGTGCAAATATTAAAGAACAGATGAGTAACAGGAACAGAATAATGTAAATTCTGATTTCCTTGATAAAAAATGCTGTGACAGAAATGCAGAATGCAACTGGTATCAATAGACTGACCACAGATGAAGAAAGAATTGATGAACTTGAAGGTATGCCAATAGATTTTCCAATCTAAAATGCAAACACAACAAAACAAAATAAAAGCAATAAAATGTTCAAGAACCCCAAAGCCATCAGACAATTCAAAAAAGGATAACATATGCAAAATTGTAATACCAGCGGGTGAAGAAAGAGAAATTGGGGTAGAAGAAATATTTAAAGTAATAATGTTTGATATTTTTCTTATATATATATGATATAGATTTTCCTTTTTTATATTTTCAATATATATATTGGAGTTCAATTTGCTAACATATAGTATAACAACCAGTGCTCATCTCATCAAGTGACCTCCTCAGTGCCTGTCACCCAGTTATCCCATCCCTCAACCCAACTCCCCTTCTACTACCCTTTGTTCCTTTGCCAGAGTTAGGAGCATCTCATGTTTTGTCAACCTCTCTAATTTTTCCCACTCATTTTCTCAAATTTCCCTTCTAATCCCTTTACTATTTTTTATATTCCCTATATGAGTGAAACCATATAATAATTGTCCTTCTCTGATTGACTTCCTTCACTCACTATAATACCCTTCAGTTCTATCCACCTTGAAGTTCATCTGTTCTTTAATATTTACACCTTTCCCTTAACATATTTATCATTAAAAAAATATTTATCATAGACATTTTAACTTACTCAACTGATAATTCCAATATCTATGCCATAGTCTTGTTTTGATGCTTGCTTTGACTCTTCAAATTATTCTTTCTTACTGTTAATATGTCTTATATTTTGTATTGAAATTCAGACATTAGGCATCAGGAGATAGTAACTGAAATACATAAGCATTAAGTGTGAGGTTATATGTTAATCTGGGTATTTGTCTCTTCTGATGGCTGAGTAATATTCCATTCTATAGATATATACCACATCTTCTTTATCCATTCGTCTTTCAATGGGCACTGAGGCTCTTTCCACAGTTTGGCTATTGTGGACATTGCTGCTATAAACATTGGGGTGCAGTTGTCCCAGCGTTTCACTGAATCTGTATCTTTGGGGTAAATCCCCAGCAGTGCAATTGCTGGGTTGTAGGGCAGGTCTATTTTTAACTCTTCGAGGAACCTCCACACAGTTTTCCAGAGTGGCTGCACCAGTTCACATTCCCACGAACAGTGCAAGAGGGTCCCCCTTTCTCCACATCCTCTCCAACATTTGTTGTTTCCTGTCTTGTGAATTTTCCCCATTCTCAGTGGTGTGAGGTGGTATCTCATTGTGGTTTTGATTTGTATTTCCCTGATGACAAGTGATGAGGAGCATTTTCGCATGTGCTTGTTAGCCATGTCTATGTCTTCCTCTGTGAGATTTCTCTTCATGTCTCTTGCCCATTTCATGATTGGATTGTTTGTTTCTTTGCTGTTGAGTTTAATAAGTTCTTTATAGATCTTGGATACTAGCCCTTTTTCGGGTATGTCATTTGCAAATATCTTCTCCCATTCTGTAGGTTGTCTTGTAGTTTTGTTGACTGTTTCTTTTGCTGTGCAGAAGCTTTTTATCTTGATGAAGTCCCAATAGCTCATTTTTGCTTTTGTTTCCCTTGCCTTCATAGATGTATCTTGCAAGAAGCTACTGTGGCCAAGTTCAAAAACAGAGTTACTTGTTTTCTTCTCTAGGATTTTGATGGAATCTTGTCTCACACTTAGATCTTTCATCCATTTTGAGTTTATCTTTGTGTATGGTGCAAGAGAGTGGTGTAGTTTCATTCTTCTGCATGTGGATGTCCAGTTTTCCCAACACCATTTATTGAAGAGACTGTCCTTTTTCTAGTGCATAGTCTTTCCTGCTTTGTCGAATATTAGTTGACCATATAGTTGAGGGCTCATTTCTGGGTTCTCTATTGTGTTCCATTGATCTATGTGTCTGTTTTTGTGCCAGTACCACATGCCTTGATGATCAGAGCTTTGTAATACAACCTGAAATCTGGCATTGTGATGCCCCCAGCTATTGTTTTCTTTTTCAATATTCCCTCAGGTATTCAGGGTCTTTTGTGATTCCACACAAAAACTAGGATGATTTGTTCCAACTTTCTGAAGAAAGTCCATGGTATTTTGATAGGGATTGCATTAAATATTTCAATTGCCCTGGGTAGCATAGACATTTTCACAATACTAATTCTTCCAATCCATGAGCATGGAATATTTTTCCATCTCTTTGTGTCTTCCTCAATTTCTTTCAGAAGTGTTCTGTAGTTTTGAGGGTATAGATCCTTTACGTCTTAGTTAGGTTTATTCCTAGGTATCTTATTCTTTTGGCTGTAATTGTAAATGGGATTGACTCCTTAATTTCTCTGTCTTCAGTCTCATTGTTAGTGTAGAGAATTTTTGCATCTGTTTTCATCAGGGCTATAGGACTATAATTCTCCTTTTTGGTGAGGTCTTTGTTTGGTTTTGGAATTAAGATGATGCTGACCTCGTAGAATGAGTTTGGAAGTATTCCATCCTCTTCTATCTTTTGGAATGGCTTTAGTAGAATAGGTATGATTTCTTCTTTAAACGTTTGATAGAATTCCCCTGGGAAGTCATCTAGCTCTGGACTTTTGTGTCTTGGGAGGTTTTTGATAAGTGCCTCAATTTACTCCCTGGGTTTTGGCCTGTTCAGGTTTTCTATTTCTTCCTGTTCCCATTTTGGTAGTTTGTGCTTTTCCAGAAATGTGTCCATTTCTTCTAGATTGCCCAACTTATTGGTGTATAGCTGCTCATAATATGTTTTTAAAATCGTATGTATTTCCTTGGTGTTGGTGATGATCTCTCCTTTTTCATTTGTGATTTTATTAATTAGAGTCTTTTCTCTTTTGTTTTTAATAAGGCTGCCTTAATCGTTTATCTATCTTATTAATTCTTTCAAAGAAGCAACTCCTGGTTTTGTTGATCTGTTCTACAGTTCTAGTCTCTATTTCATTGAGTTCTGCTTGAATCTTTATTAACTATCTTCTTCTGCTGGGTGTAGGTTTTGCTTGCTGTTCTTTCTCCAGTTCCTTTAGGTGTAATGTTAGCTTGTGTATTTGAGTTTTTGTCAATTTTTTTGTTTTGTTTTTGCCAATTTTTTGAGGGTTGCTTGTATTGCGATGTATTTTCCTCTCAGGATTGCTTTTGCTCTATCCCAAAGATTTTGAATGGTTGTACCTTCATTCTCATTAGTTTCTATGAATATTTTTAATTCTTCTCTAATTTCCTGGTTGATCCTTACATCTTTTTGTAGGATGCTCTTTAACCTCCCCGTGTTTGAGTTTCTTCCAAATTTCCTATTGTGATTGAGTTCTAGTTTCAAAGCATTATGGTCCTAAAATATGCAGGGGACAATCCCAATCTTTTGGTATCAGTTAAGACCTGATTTTTACCCACTATGTGGTCTATTCTGGAGACAGGTCCATGTGCACTTGATAAGAATGTGTATTCAGTTGTGTTCAAGTGGAAAGTTCTCTATATATCTGTGCAATACATCTGGTCCCGTGTATCATTCAAGGCTTTTATTTCTTTGGTGATGTTGTGCTTAGGAGATCTGTCACTTGCAGAAAGTGCCTTGTTGAAGTCTCCTACTATTACTGTATTATTATCTAAGTATCTCTTTACTTTGGTTATTAATTGATTGATATACTTGGCAGTTCTGACATTAGGGGCATAAATATTCATGATTATTAGGTCCTCTTGTTGGATAGACCCTTTAAGTATGATATAGTGCCCCTCTCCATCTCTTACTACAGTCTTTGGGATAAACTTTAATGTATCTGACAAGAGGATTGCTACCCCTGCTTTCTTTTGAGTGCCATTTAAATGGTAAATGTTTCTCCAACCTTTCATTTTCAGGCTGTAGGTGTCCTTAGGTCTGAAGTGAGTCTCTTGTAGACAGCAAATAGATGGGTCTTGCTTTTTTATCCAGTCTGAAATCCTGTGTCTTTTGATGGGATCATTTAGTCCATTCATCCTCAGAGTAACTATTGAAATACATGAATTTAGTGTCATCATAATACCTATGAAGTCCCTGTTTTTGTGGATTATTTCCGTGGGCTTTCTCTTTCTTTTAAAGAGGCCCCCTTAATATTTCTTACAGATCTGGTTTGATGGTCACATATTCTTTCAGTTTCTATCTTGGAAGCTCTTTATCTCTCCCTCTATTCTGAATGAGAGCCTTGCTTGATAGAGTATTCTTGGCTGCATGTTCTTCTCATTTAGGACCCTGAATATATCCTGCCAGCCCTTTCTGGCCTACCAGGTCTCTGTGGAGAGGTTTTCTGTGAATCTAATAGCTCTCCCCATATAATTTAGTGATCTCTTGTCTCTTGCTGTTTTAAGGATTTTTTGTCTTTATCTTTGGAATTTGCAAGTTTCACTTTTAAATGTAGAGAGGCTAAATGATTTTTTTTCGATTTTGGGGATGGGGACCCTTCTATCTCCTGAATCTGAATGCCTGTTTTCCTCCCCAAGTTAGGGAAGTTCTCAGCTATGATATGTTCAAATATACTTTCTGGACCTCTGTCCCTCTCAGTGCTTTCTGGAACCCCAATTAAACGGAGATTTTTCCTTTGGAGGCTATCATGTATTTCCCTTAAGCTTTCCTCATGGTTTCTTAATTGTTTTTTTCTCTTTTTTCCCTCAGCTTCCTTCCTTGCCCTCAACTTGTCTTTATGTCAATCACTCTTTCTTCCACCTCAGTAACCCTAGTCGTTAGGAAATCCAGTTTGGATGGCATCTCATTAAATTGATTTTTAATTTTGGCCTTATTAGATGTGAATTCTGTAGTTACAAAGTCTCTAGAATGCTTTATGCTTTTTTTCCAGAGCCACCAGTAGCTTTATAATTGTGCTTTTGCATTGGCTTTCTGACATTGTATTATAATCCATATTCTGTAACTCTGTGGCAGAGTTCTGTTTCTGATTCTTTCATTTGTGGTGAATTTTTCCTTCTAATTATTTTGTTCAGTGCAAAGTGGCTGTGTGAGCAGGCTGAATCAAGAATTTCAGCCACATCCTAAGTAAGTTTCACCCTAGATGGTTCTGATGAGGTCAGAGACCAGAAAATAAAAAAATAGATCAGAACAAAATAAAATAAAAGGACCACTAAAGTGAAAAACAAATTTTAAGATAAAGTAATAAAATTAAAAGGTCAAAAATCCCAAAGAAGTAGAAAAAAAAAGAAAATCAAAATAAGAAGAGAGAAAAAAAAAGTAAAGAGGAAAAGAGAAAAAAGAAAAAGAGAGAATAAAAAAGGGGGGGGGGCCTGGGAGATCGTGGTGGTGATGAAGTTGGAGGGATAATGTAGTTTACCTGAGAGGTCCTAGAGGGTATCTTCTTGGTTCTGAGTGTATTTTGTTCTCTATGTTAGAAGATACAGAACAAGCTCAATCCAAAATTTATATAAACCAGCGATACATGTAGAGAGCCACAACATTGATCACCAAACCATAAACCAGATAAAAGAGGGAGGCAGAATGGGAAGGAAGAGAGAATATAATCTCACAGAATGAACCAGCACAGTATTCCACTTGGTTCTGGGTGCATGCTGGTCATGTTTTAGAAGGTATTAACTTTAGCCACTGTAGAAGAAAATTAGGCAGAGTAAAGAAGAAACACAAAACAAAAGCCCATATCTTGTATATCTTCCAAAATTAAATTTACTATGTTGAAGGGAATCTAGAAGTGGTAAATATATCTAAGATACGTAATTGTAGAAATATGAAAGTCAAAAAGGAAGAAAGTTAAAAATGAAGAGGAGGTAAAATATTGTAGTTAAAGTGGGAAAAGAGAAAAAATGGAAATTTTTAGTCTGATATAAAAAACAGTTATACTGGGAAAAGGGGGATTTTTTTTAAAGGTGGGAGACCCTTTAGTTCTATACAGTACAAATCTCTTGACTTCCTCTGGAGCTTTCCAGCACTGCTTGTTCAAGAATTTGCTCTTCCCCTGTTCTTCCAGCTGGTCTTCTGGGGGAGTGGTCTGTTGTGCAGATTCTCAGGTGTCTGTGCCTGAGGGGAGATGCCTATCCCCCTGCTTGGTGCTGGGTTCAGTGTGAGATGTTTATCCTGTGAGGCCTTTCTTCCCTGGTGGCCCAACCCCTGCCAGGCACAAGGTGAAACAAGGAGGAAAAACAACAATTGTGGCGGCCAGATTTCCTGCTCTGGAGTTAGCTCCCTGCTAGTAAGTAATGCAGTCTCTCAGTCCACAGTGGCCTAGATGGTTCCTGGGCAGGCACAGGTGTGTTGATCTGCACAGCTTGCAGGCCACCGAAAGGCAGGAGAGTTCTTGCTGTCTTGTGCATTCCCCCCTTCCGCCTGTCCCAGGGGGAGTTCAGGATCGTGGGCTTTGTCTACTTGATGCCCTGGGATCCAGGGCCCTGTGCTGCTGGAATTGTGCTCCTGGAGGGGGGGGGGGGCGTGACTCCCAAAGATAGCAGGGCACAGACACACCTCCATCTGGAGTTGGCCCGCTTAACCAGCCTGCTTCTCCCAAATATTCCACCAGCTGAGTGTTCCTGACCTTTACTGAGATCAGTCTGCAGTTTATGGTGCACTTTCCCCTGGGCACACTTCCTCTATTACTGACTCTAGGAAACTTGTTTTATATTTTTCTAAGATTAATGATAAATAGCAAACCACAGATCCAAGAAGCTCAGAGAACACAAGCAGGAGAAATATATAATAACTACACCCATACAAATCATATTTAAATTGCAGAAAATGATACAAAGCAAAACTTATGAGAGTAGCCAGAGAAGAGAAATCTGAAATTCTTAGATGTAAATCTAACAAAACATATACAGGATTTTTATGTTGAGAGGGAGGAGTTAAGATGGTGGAAGAGCAAGGAGACTCTGGACTTGTCCCTCGAACATAGATAAATATCAAATCATTCTGAACACCCAAGAATTTGATGTGAGGAATAAGAAAGCAAAATTGCACAGCTCAATCTGAAATATACCACTGCATAGTGGAAGATAGGAGGTGAGGAGAGTTTATTTGGGGGAAGAAAAGAGCTGCAGGTGCTGGGATGATAAGGGAGATCTGATTGTGGGGAGAGGAGCAATAGTGAGAGAAAGAGTGGAAGTATGCATAGGAAATTGCAGGAGAAAAATTCTTCCCTAAAACTAATGACTGGGAAAAAGGAGAGAGACAGACTACTGCAAGTTTTTATAAAGAGTAGAACACAATCTGAAGTTTCAGAGACCTGTAACATTGCCAGGGTTGCACCTGGTGGCTTTATCAATGCTCTCCTGGGGGAGTAGTGTGGAAACCCTGGAGTGGACGGAGTGGTATGAGGATTCCCCTGGTTTGCACAGGGAGAAGCAGATCTCTTGCTTGGAGTGCATTTGGGAGAGGGGACACAACTTCTCCTGGGACAAAAGACCTGACAGGCACCATTGAGTTGCCCAATTAACTAACATAAGAATGGGAATGTTGGCTGAAGGCAGCGAGACTTATTGCTGGCTTTTTGTTGTGCTTTACCATTAATTCCATAGTGGACATTCTGGGTGGTCATGCAACTGATTTCTGGGACAAACTGGCAAATGACCAAAGCACACTGATACCCTCCTTCAAAGGATCGACAAGGGTTGTGTCACCAGATCTCTAAAATTTGGAGTTTCTAACCCCAGCTGAATACCAGGGGTAAAACACAGGAGTGCTGTACCACCTAGCAGGAGAACAGCTCAGGTGTAGGCAGTGTGAAGTCAGAGATCTGACAGAAGCCAGAGACACAAGAGAGGAGATGATTTGCTCTTCTGTGAAGGCTTCCTGAGGACTGGTGGCTTGAGCTCCCCATTCTGAGAGAAGAGAGGAAGGCGACATGATTTTCATGTCTCCCCCACCTCCCACCCCATCAGTGTAGATTAACTTCAGGGAGCAATATGGCACCACCTAATGGAGGCCATAGCTGCTTACAACAAGCCCCACCCCATAGTACTCTGCAGGTGCATCTCCACTAAGGTAAACTGGCCTGAGAATCAGTGCAACAGACACTCCCTGAGAAGACCAGCACAAACCCCCTGCAAACACCAAGTCTCCTGATCACAGAGTGATGCAAAGCTTCAGCTCTGAGGGAAATAGAATCCAGATTCCTTTTTATTTTTATAATTATTTAATTTTTAATTTATATTTTATTCTTTTTTCCTTTTTTTATTTATTGGCTCTAGCTTCTTTTAATAAGCAGACAAAAACACACCTAAGATCTAGATTTCTTCTTCTTCTTCTTTTCTTTTTTCTGGACAAAGTGACAATGAAGGAATTCAACACAAAAGAAAGAACAGGAAGAAGTAAATTCCAGGGACTTAATGAGTACAGACATAAGTAAGATGTCTGAACTAGAATTGAAAACAATAATTGAGGATACTAGCTGGTTTGAGAAAAAACATAGAAGACACTAGAGAATCCCTTACTATGGAAATAAAAGAACTAAAGTCTAGTCAGGCTGAGTTAAAATTCTATAACCAAGATGCAAACATGAATGGATACCACGACAATGGGGCTAGATGAAGCAAAGGAATGAACCAATGATATAGAAAATACAATTATGGAAAATAATGAAGATGAAAAGAAAAGGAAAAGAAAAGGAAAAGAAAAGTATTGGATCATGAATGTAGACTTAGGGAATTCAACAACTCCTTAAAGTGTAATAACATTCATATCATAGGAGTCCCAAATATGAAGAGAGAGATAAAGACAGCAGAAGTTTCATTTGAGCAAAGTATAGCTGAAAACTTCCCTAATCTGAAGGAAGAAAACAGACATCAAAATCCAAGAAGTACAGAGAACTCCCATTAAATTCAACAAAAGCCAGCTATCACCAAGACATATCACAGGAAAATTCACAAAATACACAGACAAGGAAAGAATTTTAAATGCAGCAAGGGAAAAGAGTACTTAACCTACAAGGGAAGATGGACCAGGTTCACAGTAGATCTGTCCACAGAAAATAGACAGGCTAGAAGACAGTGACAGGATATATTTAATGTGCTGAGGGAAAAATATGTAGCCAAGAATACTTTGTCCAGCAAGACTGTCATTCAGAATACAAGGAGAGGTAAAGTTTCCCAGAAAAAACTAAAGGACTTTGTGACCACAAAACTACCCCTGCAAGAAATATGAACAGGGACTCTTTTAGCAGAGTTGGGGAGGGAGTAGGCGAGGGGTGAAGGAGACCAGAGGCAACAAAACTAGAAAGGAACAGAAAACATCACAGGAAACACCAACTTTACAGGAAACACATTGACACTAAATTCATATCTATCAATAATCATGCTGAGGGATCCCTGGGTGGCGCAGCGGTTTGGTGCCTGCCTTTGGCCCAGGGCGCGATCCTGGAGACCTGGGATCGAATCCCACGTCGGGCTCCCGGCATGGAGCCTGCTTCTCCCTCTGCCTGTGTCTCTGCCTCTCTCTCTCGGTCTCTGTGTGACTATCATTAAAAAAAAAAAAAAAAAAAAAAAAGCCCTTTAAAAAAAAAAATAATCATGCTGAAAGGAAAGAAACTAAATGCTCCAATCAAAAGACATAGGGTATCAGAGGGATAAAAAGAAAGACTTACCAATATGCTGCTTACTTTAGACCAAAAACACATGCAGATTGAAAGTGAGGGGATGGAGAACCATCTATCATGTTAATAGACATCAAAAGAAAGCAAGAGTAACCATACTTGTATCAGACATACTAGATTTTAAACCAAAGACTGTAATGAGAGATAAAGGTGTCTCATAATAAAGGGTTCTATCCAACAAGAAGATCTAGCAATTGCAAATATTTATCCCCCAATATGGGAGCTCCCAAATATATACATCAATTAAATAAACATAGAGAAACTCTTTGGTAATAATACAATAATAGTAGGGGACTTTAGCAACCCACTTACAACAATGGACGGATAATCTAAGCAGAAAATCAACAAGGAAACAATGACTTTGAATGACATACTGAATCAGATGGACTTAACAGATACATTCAGAACTTTTCATCCTAAAGGGGCATAATGCACATAGTCTTTGAGTGTACATGGATCATTCTCCAGAATAGATCACATTCTGGGTCACAAATCAGCCCTCAATAGCTACAAAAAGATTAAAATCTTGCTGTGTGTATTTTATGACCACAACACTCTGAAACTTAAAGTCAATCACAAGAAAAAATTTTGAAAGACTACAAATATATGGCAGTTAAAGAAGACCCTACTAAAGAATGAATGGATTAACCTGGAAATTAAATAAGAGATGAAAAAAAAAAAACTATGTAGAATGAAATGAAAAAGAAAACATGATGGTCCTTTGGGATGCAGCAAAGGAAGTCCTAAGAGGGAAATATATTGCAATACAGGCCTACCTCAAGAAGTAAGAAAATATACAACCAAGCTTAACACTTAACACTTAAAGGAGGTATAAAAGAAACAACAAATAAAGCACAATGAGAGCAGAAGAAGGGAAATAATAAAGGTTAGAGATAAATAAACAGCATAGAAAAAAACCCAAGCAAACAGCAGCAACAACAAAAATCCAGTAGAACAGATCAACACAACTAAGAGGTGGTTCTTTGAAAGAATAAACTATACATCCCCAGCCAGACTTATGAAAAAGAAGAGAAAAGATTCAAATAAAATCACAAATGAAAGAGGAGAGATCACAACCAACACCACAGAAATACAAACAATTATAGGAGAATGTTATGAAAAATTATATGCCAAAATACTGGACAATCTGGAAGAAATGGACAAATTCTAGAAACATGCAAACTACCAAAACTGTAACAGGAAGAAATAGAAAATTTGAACAACCCATCACCAGCAAAGAAACTGAATCAGTAATGTAAAATCTCCCAGAAAACAAAAGTCCAAGGCAAGATGGCTTCTACTAAACATTTAAAGAAGAGTTCATACTTATTCTTTTCAAATAATTTCAAAAAATATAAATGGAAAGAAAACTTCCAAACTCCTTCTACAAGGTCAGCATTACCTTGATTCCAAACCCAAAGACAGCACTAAAAAGGAGAATTACAGGCCAACATCCGAACATAGATGCAAAAATTCTCAACTAGATACTAGCAAATCAAATCTAACAGTTCATTAAAAGAATTATTCACCGTAATCAAGTGGGATTTATTCTTGGGCTGTAAGGATAGTTTGGTATTGACAAATCAATCAATGTGATACACAATGTTAATAAAAGATAGGCGTCCAACCATGTGATCTTGTCAATAGATGCAGAAAAGGCATTTGAGGGATCCCTGGGTGGCGCAGAGGTTTAGCGCCTGCCTTTGGCCCAGGGCGCGATCCTGGAGACCCGGGATCGAATCCCACGTCGGGCTCCCGGTGCATGGAGCCTGTTTCTCCCTCTGCTTATGTCTCTGCCTCTCTCTCTCTCTGTGTGTGTGTGACTATCATAAATAAATAAAAATTAAAAAAAAAGAAAGAAAAGGCATTTGAAAAAATACAGCATCCATTCTTGATAAAAACTCTTAACAAAGTAGGTTTAGAGGGAAAATACATCCATGTCTTAAAAGCCATATATGAAAGACCCACAGCTAGTATCATCCTCAATAGGGAAAAACTGAGAACTTTTCCTCTATGGTCAGGAGCAAGACAGAGAGTTCCACTCTCATTACTGTTATTTGACATAGTACTGGAAGTCCTAGTTTCAGCAATCAGATAAGAAAAATAAATAAAAGGCATCCAAATCAGCAAAGAAGAAGTCAAACTTTTACTATTTGGAGATGATATAATACTCTATGTAGAAAACCTGAAAGGCCTTCCCCTTCAAATTGCTAGGACAAGTACACTAATTCAGCAAAGTAGCAGGATATAAAATCAACATGAAGATATGTGTTGCATTTCTATACATGAATAATGGAGCAGTGGAAAGAGAAATCAAAGAATTGGTCCCATTTACAATTGCACCAAAGCCCATAAGATACCTAGGAATAGTCCAACCAATTAAGTAAAATATCTGTACCTGGAAACCTGTAGAACACTTATGAGAGAAATTGAAATGACACAATAAAATGGAAAAACATTCTGTGAAAGTAGGATGAGTGGTCCACAGTAATGGAAATAGCAATCTGAAGAACGCCTGGAGGATACAGTGGGGAGATTATTTTTTATCTCAGAGCATTTCCTAGATAGGCAGCATTCACAGAGACACTTTCAGGAACAAAAGATTTAGCAGGTTCCATTTCCCTCTCCTGTCTACCAGCATATACACAAGGCTAGCTGTGGGAATTAGCAGCAACCACACTCACTACATAACTTGCTTACACTAATTCCTTATCCCCGCACACCATTGGAACTGCCCATCCAAGTCTCCTTGCCTCAGTTCTAGTGTGGTATGTCCCCTTCTCCAGTAGACTAGCGCCAACCTCTTCCAACACTGCATCTCCTGACCTGGGAGTTTTACAGAGCCTTGTTCCTGGTAGCTATGGAAACAGGTCTCATTTAATAAGCAGACCAGAGCACACCCAGTTAAAAAAACTTGCCACATTCAGACCAGGGACCAAACACTGCCTACAACAGGCAAAGAGAGCATGTGCAAATGACTGGCCCAAGGGATAAAGTGGCCAGGACACAAAAGTGGATAACATACAGCACACATTGGAGACACACTCTGAAGGGCCAGACCCTGGGTAATAGAGGATACTACACAACCAGGTACCCTCAAGAACAGAAGACACAGCAGATTTTCCTAACACAGAGAAACAGGCACAGAGAGAATACAGATTTATCCAAATGAAAAAACAAGACAAGATCACATCTAGAGACCTCAAGCAAAACAGATAGAAGTAACTTGCTTGATAGAGTATTTAAAGCAATTATCATAAGGATTCTCACTACTTGAGAAGAGGGAGGAAGACATCAGTGAGACTCTTAATACACAGATGAAGTGAGGACTGCAATAAACACGATTAGAAACATGCTTGATGCAATGAACAGCAGGCTGGAAGAAGCAGAAGCATGAACTAATGACCCAAAAGATAGATTAATGGAAAACAATGAAGCTGAACAAAAGACAGAGAAAAGAAATATGCAAAAAAGATAATTGATTTGGGGTACTCAGTGACTTCATCAAATGTAATAGCATTCATATTATAGGAGTCCCAGAAGAAAAAGAGAGAGAAAAGAGGACAGAAATTGATGTGAAGAAATACGTGAAAACATCCCTAAGCTAGGGAAGGAAACAGATAACCATATCCAGGAGGCACAGAGGAACTCCAACAAGATCGACAAAACCTGATCCACACCAAGATGTATTGTAACTAAAATGACAAAATATGGCATAAAAAATCTAAAAGCACCAAGACAAAGAGAAGACAGTAAAATACAAGTGAAACCCTTAAGGTAGCAGGGGATTTTTCATCAGAAATTTTCCAAGCCAAAAGGTACTATTATGATATGTTAAAAGTGCTGACTGGGGAAAATCTGCAGCCAAGAATACCCTATCCAGCAAGGCTATTATTCAGAATAGAAGAAGAGACAAAGTTTCCAAACAAAACAAAACAAAAAAAAAAAAAAAAAAAACCAACAAAAAAACCCCACGAAAGTTAAAGGAGTTCATGACCCTAAACTAGTCCTCCAGGAAATATAAAAGGGAACACTGAGTGGAAAGGAGAGACCAGAAATGAGTGTAATGATAGGAAACAAAAAAGCAGTAAAAGTGAATATTTCAGTAAAGAATCAGTCAAGAAATTAAAATAAAAGGATGTAAAATAAGGGCACCTAGGTAGCTCAGTCAGTTGAGCATCTGGCTATTGGTTTTGGCTCAGGTCATGATTACACAGATTTGAGATCAAACCCCCTTGGCTCCATACTCAGTGGGGAGTCTGCTTAAAGATTCTCTCCTCTGCCCTTCTCATTTGTGCTCTCTGTTTTTCAAATAAGTTAGTGAATCTTAAAAACAAAGGTATATGAAATATAACAACCTATGCCTAAAACATGGGGAGGAGAGAAATAAAAAATGGGTTCACATAAATGAATATCAACTTAATATACACTGCCATATACAGAAGATGTTATATACAAACCTAATGGTAGCCACAAATCAAAAACCACTATAAATATGCAAAGAGTAAACACTAGAAATCCAAATATATCACTAATGACAATTAGCAAATCATGAAAGAGATAAAGACAAGAAACATGAAAGGGTCAGAGGAAATAAAATGGGAATAAATACATATTTATCAACAATTACTTTGAATATAAATAGACCAAATGCTCCAATTAAAAGTTATATGGTGGCAGAATGAACAAAAAAAATAAAACCCATCAATATGCTGCCTAGAAGACATTCATGTGGGATCTGAAGACACCTGCAGATTGAAGGTGAGAGGATTGAGAGGATCTATCATGCGAATGGATGTCAAAAGAATTCCAGAGGAGAAATACTTCTATAGGACAAAATAGACTTAATATCTTTTTTTTCAAGTTATTTATTTATGAGAGAGAGAGAGGAGACAGAGAGAGAGAGAGAGAGAGAGAGAGAGAGAGAATGCATGTAAGCATGGGGTGGAGAGAGGGGCAAAGGGAAAGGGAGAGAGAGCATCTTAAGCAGGCTCCAAGTCCTGCATGGAGCCCAAGACAGGGCTTGATCTCAAGACCATGAGATCATGACCTGAGCCAAAATCAAGAGTTGGACCTTAATTGAGCCACTCAGGAGTCCCTTCAATTTTTTATTTAAATTTAGCTAACATACAGTTTAAAGTTAGTTCCAGGTCTAGAATTTAGTAATTCATCACTCACATACAACACCCAGTGCTCATTACAATGCCCTGCTTAGTGCCTATCACCCATTTTACCCATTCCCCCATGCACCTCCACTCCAGCAGCCCTCCATTTGTTCTCTATAGTTAAGAGTCTGTTTTCTGGTTTGCCTCTCTTTTTTTTCTCCTTATGTTCATCTGTTTTGTTTCTTAAATTCAACATATGAGTGAAATCGTATGGTAATAACTTTTAACTGATTAATATTCCATTTAGCATAATACTCTATAGCACAACTACATCATTGCAAATGACAAGATTTCATTTCTTTATGCTTGAGCAATATTATACTTACCACCTCTTCTTTATCCATCCATCAGTCAATGGACATTTGGCCTTTTTGCATAATTTAGCTATTGTTGATAATGCTGCTATAAACATCCAGGTGCATGTGTCCCTTTGCATCAGTATTTTTGTATTCTTTGGGTAAATACCCAGTAGTGAATTACTGAATTGTAGGGTAGTTCTATTTTTAAATTTTAAGGAAACTCCATACAGTTTTCCAGAGTTTTCACCAGTTTGCAATGCCATCAATAATGTCCAAAGGTTTCCCTTTCTCTACATCCTTACCAACATCCATTGTTTCCTGTGTTGTTAATTTTAACCATTCTGACAGATGTGACGTGATAGCTCATTGTAGTTTTGATTTGTATCTCCCTTGATGATGAGTGATGTTGAGCAATTTTTCATGTGTCTGTTGGCCATCTGTATGTCTTCCTTAGAAAAATGTCTATACATGGCTTCTGCCCATTTTTTAACTGGATTATATGTTTGGGTGTTGAAATTAAAACTTCGTTGTGTATTTTGGATACCAACTCTTTATCAGGTGCATCATTTGTAAATATCTTTCCCCTTTTCATAGTTTGCCTTTTAGTTTTGTTGATTGTTTTCTGCTGCACAGAAATTTTTATTTTGATGAACTCCCTACAGTTTATTATATTTTTGGTTGCCTTGCCTCAGGAGACATATCTAGAAAGAAGTTACTACAGCTAATGCCAAAGAGGTTATTTCCTGTATTCTCCTCTAAGATGGTTTCTTGTCTCACATTTAGGGCTTTCATCCATTTTGAATTAATTCTTATATATGGTATAAGAAAGTGGTTCCATTTCATTCTTCTGCATGTTGCTGTCCAGTTTTCCCAGCACCATTTGTTGAAGAGACGGTCTTTTTCCCATTGGATATATTTTCCTGCTTTGCCAAATATAAGTTGACCATATAGTTGTGGGTTTATTTTTTTATTTTTTCAAAGATTTTCTTTATTCATGAAAGACACAAAGAGAGAGGCAGATACATAGGCAGAGGGAGAAGGAAGCTCCCTGCAGGGAGCCTGATGCAGGACTTGATCCCAGGACCCTGGGATTATCACCTATGCCGAAGGCAGACACTCAACCACTGAACCACCCAGGTGCCCCTAGTTGTAGGTGTATTTCAGGGTTTTCTATTCTGTTACATTGATCTATGTATCTGCTTTTGTACCAGTAGCATACTATCTTAATGACTACAGCTTTGTAATATAGCTTGATATCCGGAATTGTGATGCCTCCAGGTTTTCTTTTCTTTTTCAAGGTTTCTGTGGCTGTTTGGGGTCTTTTGTGGTTCTTAGCTCTGTGAAAAATGCTAGTGGTATTTTGATAGGGGTTATAGTCTTGTGTGGATTGCTTTGGGTGGTATAGATATTTTAACAATATTTGCTCTTCCAATCCATGCATATGTAATGTTTTCCCATTTCTTTGTGTCATTTTATATTTCTTTCAGCAGTGCTATATAGTTTTCAGAGTGTAGGTAACCTCCTTGGTTAGGTTTATTCCTAGGGACCTTATGGTTTTTGGTATAATTGTAAATGGGATTAATTCCTTGATTTCTCTTTCTGCTGTTTCATTGTTGGTGTATAGAAATGCAACAGATTTCTGTATGTTGATTTTGTATCCTGAAAATTTACTGAATTCATATATCAATTCTAACAATTTTTTGGTGGAGTCTTTGAGTTTTATATACACAGTATCATATCATCTGCAAATAATGAAAGTATTGCTTCTTCCTTGCCAATTTGGATGCATTTTATTTCTTTTTCTTGTCTGATTGCTAAAGCTAGTACTTCCAGTACTATGTCAAATAACAGTGATGAGAGTAGACATCCTTCTCTTGTTCCTCACCATAAGGGAAAAGCTCTCAGTTTTTACCCATTGATGATGATACTAGCTGTGGGTTTTTCATATATGGCCTTTATTATGTTGAGGTATTATGTTTCCTCTAAACCTACTTTGTTGAGAGTTTTTATTCAAGAATGGATCCTGTATTTTGTCAAATGTTTTTTCTGCATAGGATCATATGGTTCTTATCCTTTCTTTTATTAATGTGGTGTATCACGTTGATTGATTTGAAAATAGTAAACCATATTTGCATCCCAGGAATACATCTCACTTGATTGTGGTGGATGATTCTTTTAATGACCTGTTGTATTTTATTTGCTAGTATTCTGATAAGAATTTTTTCACCTATGTGCATTAGCGATATTTTTGTATTTCTCTTTTTTTAGTGGAGTCTTTGGTTTTGGAATCAGAGTGATGTTGGCCTCATAGAATGATTTTGGAAGTTTTCCTTCATTGCTATTTTTTTGAATAGTTTAAAAATAATAAGTATTACCTCTTTAAATGTTTGGTAGCACACCCCTCAGAAGCCTTCAGTTCCTTGACTTTTGTTTGTTGGTAGATTTTTATTTTTATGATTCAATTTCTGCACTGGTTATTGATTGATTCAAGTTTTCCATTTTTTCATGTTTTAGTTATGGTAGTTTGTATGTTTCTAGGTATTTACCCATTTCTTTAAGATTGTCCAATTTGTTGACATATAATTTTTCAAAATATTCTCATATAATTGTTTGTATTTCTGTGCTGTTAGTTGTTACTTCTCCTTTCTTATGTGTTATTTAAGTCAGTTCTCTTTTCATTTTGATAAGTCTGCCTAGGGGTTTATCGATATTATTAATTCTTTCAAAGAACCAGCTTCTGGTTTTATTAATTTGTTCTACTGGTTATTTTTTTGTTTGTTTCTATATCACTTATTTCTGCTCTAATCTTTATTTTTAAATATCTTTTTAACTGAAGTTCAATTTGCCAAATGTAGTATAACATCTAATGCTCATCCCATCAAGTGCCCTCCTCAGTGCTCATCACCTAGTCACTCCATCCCCCCACTTGCCTCCCCTTCCACTACCCCTTGTTCATTTCCCAGAGTTAGGAGTCTCATTTTCCTTCCTTTCTCCTATAATCCCTTTCATTATTTCTTATATTCCCCATATGAGAGAAAACATATGATGATTGTCTTTCTCTGATTGACTTACTTCACTCAGCATAATGCCCTCCAGTTCCATCCATGTTGAAGTAAACGGTGGGTATTTGTCCTTTCTAATGGCTGAATAATATTCTATTGCATATTTGCAGTTTGGCTATTGTGGACATTGCAGCTATTAACATTGGGAGGCAGGTATTCTGGCTTTTACTGCATCTACATCTTTGGGGTAAATACCCAGTAGTGCAATTGCTGGGTCAAAGGGTAGCTCTATTTTTAACTCTTGGAGGAACTTCCACAGTTTTCCAGAGTAGCTGTACCAGTTCACATTCCCACAAACAGTGCAAGAAGGTTCCCCTTTCTCCACATCCTCTCCAACATTTGTTGTTTCCTGTCTTGTTAATTTTCACCATTCTCACTGGTGTGAGGTGGTATCTCATTGTGATTTTGATTTGTATTTCCCTGATGGCAAGTAATGCGGAGCATTTTCTCATGTGCTTGTTGGCCATGTGTATGTCTTCTTTGGTGAAATTTCTGTTTGTGTCTTTTGCCCATTTCATGATTGGATTATTTGTTTCTTTGCTGTTGAGTTTAACAAGTTCTTTGTACATCTTGGATACTAACCCTTTATCTGATATATCAAGCTGTACTACAAAGCTGTGATCAAGACAGTGTAGTACTGGCACAAAAACAGACACGTAGATCAATGGAACAGAATAGAGAATCCACTCAACTCTATGGTCATTTGAATTTGGCCACAGCAACTTCTTGCAAGATACATCTATCAAGTCTAGGGAAAGAATAGCAAAAATGAACTATTGGGACATAATCAATATAAAAAGCTTATGCACAGCAAAAAACAAAAACAAAAACTAAAATACAACCTACAGAATGGGAGAAGATATCTGCTGTAATCTTTTTTTACAATTTTTTTAAATTTTTTTAATTCAAAGAGATAGAGATAGAGATAGAGAGAGAGAGAGAGAGAGAGAGGCAGAAACACAGGCAGAAGGAGAGGCAGGCTTTATGCAGGGAACCCGACGTGGGACTCAATCCCAAGTCTCCAAGATCACACCCCAGGCTGCAGGTGGCGCTAAACTGCTGTGCCACCAGGGCTTCCCTGCTCTAATCTTTATTATTTCCCTTCTTCTGCTGGTTTTAGGTCTCATTTGTTGTTTCTGTTCTAGCTCCTTTAGGTGTAAAGTTAACTTGTATTTTGAGATTTTTTTTTTCTTGCTTCTTGTGGTGGGTCTGTATTGCTATATACTTTCCTCTTATGACCCCTTTTTGCTGCATCTCAAAGGTTTGGACCCATTGTATTTTCATTTTCATTTGTTTCCATGTATTTTTGATTTCTTCTTTTGTTTCCTGGTTAAGCCATTCATTGTTTAGTAGCATATTATTATTTCTCTTCTCATTCTCTCTACAGAGGTTTAATTTTAGACCTAAAGACATCTGCAGTTTGACAGTAAGAGGATGGAGAAATTATCACACAAATGGATATTAAAAGAAAGCCTAGAACAATAGCCAAACTGTGGAAGAAGCCTCGGTGTCCATCAAAAGATGAATGGATAAAGAAGATGTGGATTATGTATACAATGGACTATTACTCAGCCTTCAGAAATGACAAATACCCACCATTTGCTTCAACGTGGATGGAACTGGAGGGTATTAGGCTGAGTGAAGTAAGTCAATCGGAGAAGGACAAACAGTGTATGTTCTCATTCATTTGGGGAATATAAATAATAGTGAAAGGGAATATAAGGGAAGGGAGAAGAAATGTGTGGGAAATATCAGAAAGGGAGACAGAACATAAAGACTGCTAACTCTGGGAAACGAACTAGGGGTGGTGGAAGGGGAGGAGGGTGGGGGGTGGGGGTGAATGGGTGATGGGCACTGAGGGGGGCACTTGACGGGATGAGCACTGGGTGTTATTCTGTATGTTGGTAAATTGAACACCAATAAAAAATAAATTTATTAAAAAAAATAAAAAATAAAAGAAAGCCTAGAAAAAAATATATATATATTGAGGGGCTGATGCTTAGAAAAATAAGTAAAGTTGATAAACCTCAAAACAGACTTAGCAAGAAAAAAAAGAGAGAGAAAGGACTCAAAGAAATAAAACCATTCCAAGATCTATAAAGAACTTATTAAACTCAACACCATGGAAACAAACAATCCAATCATGAAATGGGCAAAAGACATGAACAGAAATCTCACAGAGGAAGACATAGATATGGTCAACACGCACATGAGAAAATGCTCCACATCACTTGCCATCAGGGAAATACAAATCAAAGACACAATGAGATACCACCTCACACCAGTGAGAATGGGGAAAATTAACAAGGCAGGAAACCACAAATGTTGGAGAGGATGCGGAGAAAAGGGAACCCTCTTACACTGTTGGTGGGAATGTGAACTGGTGCAGCCACTCTGGAAAACTGTGTGGAGGTTCCTCAAAGAGTTGAAAATAGACCTGCCCTACGACCCAGCAATTGCACTGTTGGGGATTTACCTCAAAGATACAGATGCAATGAAACGCCGGACACCTGCACCCCGATGTTTATAGCAGCCATGTCCACAATAGCCAAACTGTGGAAGGAGCCTCGGTGTCCATCGAAAGATGAATGGATAAAGAAGACGTAGTCTATGCATACAATGGAATATTACTCAGCCATTAGGAATGACAAATACCCACCATTTGCTTCAACGTGGATGGAACTGGAGGGTATTATGCTGAGTGAAATGAGTCAATCGGAGAAGGACAAACATTATATGGTCTCATTCATTTGGGGAATATAAATAATAGTGAAAGGGAATAGAAGGGAAGGGAGAAGAAATGGGTAGGAAATATCAGAATGGGAGACAGAACATAAAGACTCCTAACTGGGAAATGAACTAGGGGTGGTGGAAGGGGAGGAGAGTGGGGGATGGGGGTGAATGGGTGACAGGCACCTAGGGGGGCACTTGACGGGATGAGCACTGGGTGTTATTCCGTATGTTGGCAAATTGAACACCAATAAAAAATAAATTTATTATTAAAAAAAGAAATAAAACCATAAATGAGAGAGGATAAATAAAGCCAAGCACTGCAGAAATAAAAACAATTAGAATATTATGAGGGAACTACCTGCCAACAAATCTAGAAGAAATGGACAAATTCCTAGAAAGATATAAACTACTAAACCTAAAACAGAAAGAAATAGAAAACTTGAACAGACTGATAACCAACAAAGAAATTGTATCAGTAATCAAAAAATTCCCAAGAAATGAAATGGTTTGGGAACCGTATAGTTTCACCTCTCCGTTTGGTCAAAAGTTGCACAAGACATGTAAAAGTGACTTGCTGAAGAGGGCTTTGTTCTATGTGTCTGAGCACCCTTCCAGATCCATTCCTTTTTACTTCTTTGTGTCCTAGGAAACTGAACTCTAATCATCTAATCCTCCTTTGAGATTCAGACATTGGCAGGAGATCAGATGGCACCAGGAAAGAGATTGGAATATTTGTTCCACTCTTCACACTGGGCTATGCTTTTGAAAGTAGTTGGGCCACTCTACTCCTAGCTTCATTCTCTGTCAGGTAGGCCCTCATGAATTTCAGGAACCATTAATTCCTTCCCCTTGCAAATCTAGGGTAACAAAACTGATGTTGCCAATATGTGGATGCTTCATCAACTTTTGATGGTTCCTTTCATTCTACTCACACCTCTGCTACAAGTCCCTTTATTAACCTTTTAGTAAACCCGTTGGGGTGATTTGTGTTCTGCAAGGACCTTGAATTATACATTCATTCACATAACAAAAATTCTAGAGTTGGATTGTTCTAATGTTGGTTCAGGCACAAATTCAATCATAGGCACAACCATATCCTGTATAAGAAAAGAGACAAAACAGACTGGGATGCTGTGTGTGTGTGTGTGTGTGTGTGTGTGTGTGTGTGTGTGTGTGTGAAGGTAAAAAATCCTCTCATAACACTTCTGTTTAGATCCTATGGACTGAGATTGGATTTCATGTCCATGCTCTGGGTACAGGAGGTGGGGAAGTAAAAATTTGGTGTTTTTATCCTTTGGTGGGAGATGGGCCCTAACAGCAGGAAAGAAAGGAGTAAGAAGATTGAGTGATGGTGGCCAGTTGATTATGTCTTTCCCACTCAGGAGATTGGTTGCCTGTACTCTGGTATGAGGTTGAAGGAGAGTGGAATGAGTGGAGTCAGTTCACAGAGAGCTTTGTATGTCAAAGAGGGAATCCAGGAGTTATTCAGGTTCACATATAACCAGGAAGGAGACAGAAAGACCGAATGTTTTGCCTCTGTAACTGGTAATTATCAATTTCAAGAACATGTACTAGGAGTAAGATGGGATAATGTAGATTATAGAGATGGACCAAGAGGTGGTGAAACTTATAAAGTCATTCTGCCGAAGTCTGATCAGTTTTGTGGCTATTTGGTATATTTCATTGGCCTCTTTGTCTATCTTTATACCCATACCTCCCCACTTTATTTACTATGGCTTTATAGTAAGCATACACCCAACATGCATTTATTCTTCTAGAGGATTTTGGAAGGTCTTGATATTTTGTAGGTGGTTATAAATTTTAGAATTTCAGGGTTTGTTGATGGAGACCTATTTTCCCTATTCAACATCTATATTAGGAACTTGAGTGTCTAATCTTTCCCTATTATTCTTATCCTCCAAATCACTTAATCCTTATAACTCTTCCTCCTAATACAGCAGTTTTGTCACCTGACTATAAATAAGATACCTAACCTCAGTGTAGCACATACTATTAATGGACTGTGGCATTTTTAATTTTAAAAGAATGCTTTTAAACCGAAGAACTAGATGTGAACCCTAGTTTTTGTGATTTTCAGTCCCCTGATCCTTCAACTTAATTGTGGTACATAATATATGTGCTTAGAAGTAAAAGTATTTTTTTCATAGTAACTTTAGAATTTAAAATGGAGTTTTTTCCCCTGCTGTATCTCTGCTTTCAAGTGAAGTTTAACAGTTCTAGATAGTTCAAAATGTATTCAGGATAAGCATACTTTAAAATATGTTTTCTAGCCCTGAATTTTATGACATTGGGTGCTTAATTTGGAATACACTGGGTACTGAAAACAAAATTTGGGGTTGAGGAGAGGGATGATTGAGGACATTACCAAATGGGAGAATCAGCATTTTAAACACTGTAAACACAAAAGAACACTTTCTTTTGCCTGTTATTTATGAAAGCTCTTTGGGTAGATCTTTTATAAAGGCCAACTTTTAAAATGTAAATTACCTACCTAGTTTAAGGGTCCTAAGACATTTATGTAACCTTCCAATACTGTTTTTTGTCTATGTATTTAGAATACATAAGATCTTTATCAAACCTAAAATATAGGAAGCCTAGGTGGCTTGGCAGTTGGGTGCCTGCCTTCAGGCCCAGGGCATGGTCCCAGAGTCCTGGGATGGACTCCGATGTCAGGCTCCCTAAATGGAGCCTGCTTCTCTCTCTGCCTGTGTCTCTGCATCTCTGTCTCTGTGTCTCTTATGGATGAATAAATAAAATCTTAAAAAAAAAACCTAAAATAGAAACTTGTGAGCACTAGAAAAAAAAGAAAAAAGAAAGAATTAACTTATTTAGTTGCACAAAATCCCCTTGGAGACTTTGGGTTTGCCTTTAATTTATAAATTAATTAGGGGAGAACTGTGATCTTTATAATAGTCTACCTGCCAATTCATACACATGGTATTTATCTATTTATTTAAACCATTTTTAATGTCTCTGAAAGTTTTATAACTTTTCACTGTATTTTTAAACATAATTCATTAAATTACTGGACACATTATATTATGATTTGTTAAGGACATATTTTGTTTTTTTATTGAGATATAATTTATTAAGTATACTGAATACAGTTCATTTATTTAAAGTATACAATTCAGTAACTTTTATTTTATTTTTTTCTATTTTTCTTTTTTCGTTTTTTTTATAATTTATTTTTTATTGGTATTCAATTTGCCAACATATAGAATAACACCCAGTGCTCATCCCATCAAGTGCCCCCCTCAGTGCCCATCACCCAGTCACCCCCACTCCATGCCCACCTCCCCTTCCCCCACCCCTAGTTCGTTTCCCAGAGTTAGGAATCTCTCATGTTCTGTCTCCCTTTCTGATATTTCCCACTCATTTTTTCTCCTTTCTCCTTTATTCCCTTTCACTATTTTTTATATTCCCCAAATGAATGAGACCATATAATGTTTGTCCTTCTCCGATTGACTTATTTCACTCAGCATAATACCCTCCAGTTCCATCCACGTTGAAGCAAATGGTGGGTATTTGTCGTTTCTAACGGCTGAGTAATATTCCATTGTATACATAAACCACATCTTCTTTATCCATTCATCTTTCGATGGACACCGAGGCTCCTTCCACAGTTTAGCTATTGTGGACATTGCTGCTAGAAACATCGGGGTGCAGGTGTCCCGGCGTTTCATTGCATCTGTATCTTTGAGGTAGATGCCCAGCAATGCAATTGCTGGGTGGTAGGGCAGGTCTATTTTTAACTCTTTGAGGAACCTCCACACAGTTTTCCAGAGTGGCTGCACCAGTTCACATTCCCACCAACAGTGTAAGAGGGTTCCCCTTTCTCCACATCCTCTCCAACATTTTTGGTTTCCTGCCTTGTTAATTTTCCCCATTCTCACTGGTGTGAGGTGGTATCTAATTGTGGTTTTGATTTGTATTTCCCTGATGGCCAATGATGTGGAGCATTTTCTCATGTGCTTGTTGGCCATGTGTATGTTTTCTTTGGTGAAATTTCTGTTCATGTCTTCTGCCCATTTCATGATTCGATTGTTTGATTCTTGGATTTGAGTTTAATAAGTTCTTTGTACGTCTTGGACACTAGCCCTTTATTGGATATGTCATTTGAAAATATCTTCTACCATTTTGTAGGTTGACTTTTAGTTTTGTTGACTGTTTCTTTTGCTGTGCAGAAGCTTTTTATCTTGATGAAGTCTCAATAGTTCATTTTTGCTTTTGTTTCTCTTGCCTTCATAGATGTATCTTGCAAGAAGTTACTGTGTCCAAGTTCAAAAAGGGTGTTACCTGTGTTCTCCTCTAGGATGTTGATGGAATCTTGTCTCACATTTCGATCTTTCATCCATTTTGAGTTTATCTTTGTGTACGGTGCAAGAGAGTGGTCTAGTTTCATTCTTCTGCATGTGGATGTCCAAGTTTTCCCAGCACCATTTACTGAAGAGACTGTCTTTTTTTCAGTGGATAGTCTTTCCAGCTTTGTCGAATATTAGTTGACCATAAAGTTGAGGGTCCACTTCTGGATTCTCTATTCTGTTCCATTGATCTATGTGTCTGTTTTGTGCCAGTACCACACTGCTAGGGGTTTTTAATCATAAATGGCATTAAATATCTGTGCATCTATACTTTTCATATGAATACATTATGGAAAACAATTCATGAAAAATAAAAATCACCCATAATTGTATTCATTCAATCACCCATAATGTATGCAGAGTATATAAACACTTGTGTCTGTGTTTGAGTTTTCTGGATCCTCTGTCTTTAAATACTTCTAGGACAGAGAATTGTCATGCTGGCTTCTTGGGAAGTAGCTTCAGATAGAGCTTGGCATGCAGGATATTCGTTTCAGAAAACCAACAGAATCAACACTTGTGGATTTACTGTATTTATTCTTTCCTTAACATCAAAATGCTATAGCATGGATCTACTCCTACCAATGGGAAAGCAATCAGGAACTCTTTGTGGAGCAAACGCAATACCTCTCTAAAGTCAGACACTTTAGAGTGCTGTTAATAATTTACTTCTTATAAAAGAGCTAAGGAATGTTTCGCTTGAAAGCTCAGCAGTTTGAGTTCACTGGAAATTAGGGCACACACAAGGACACACAAACTTGCTGTCACAAAGTAGTTATTCCCAAATAATTATATGCAAGTTCTAATATCCTATTACAGGACTGTATTAGTCCACAATCTTAAAGGGTGATCGCTGCTCTACAGTTAGGTGGAAAACCAAAACACAACAGCAATGAACATAGTTGTCAAGGAATATTGAAGGTGTAGGTGTAGACCTAAATGGGAATCCAGATCGGCTGGGGCAAGTTTCTTTAACTCTCTAAGATTTTCTATTTCCCAACTCTGTATAGTGGATAGTGAGATCACATGTATTAATGTACATGCTACCTGATATCCAGTGAAAGCCAATATTTGATAAGCAGTAGCTAAATTATCAACTATGGGTACATCCTCCAATATGGTAAAATATATAAATATGTATGCACAGAAAACCAGTTAACAGTGGTTATTGCTGGATGGGGAGGTTATGGGTGATTTTTATTTTTCATAAATAGTTTTTCATAATTTTTCTTAGAATAAGGAGGTGGTACATTTGTTTTCAGGAAGAGAAATAATTTAAGAAAATAAAGTTAATATGTGTTTTTAAAATCACATTATTTTCTATAATGGGTGAAGTCAACAAAATAGTCAATTTTGTGGCATGACTGCCCCTGCTTCAGGAGGAAAAGGGCATTCAAGAAGGCAAATTTTACTGTGGAATCCTGGAAAAGTTGGACTAGTTGACTTCATTCTAGAACAGTGGTTAACAAAGCTGTAGGAGATGGGTTAACAAAGTTTTGGGTCCCAAATGAAGTTATCAGGTAAACACATACTTTTTCCCTAATGAGCATATAAATTCCAGCACCCAATTACTTCTCCCTTATTAAAGAGTCAATTAAAATTTTTCCAAGGAATGTATCACCCATCATAGAAAAGGTTTGTCTCTAGTCACCTCATCCCCTCTGGAGGTGATGGGTATTCAGATGGAGCTGCCTGGTTGTGGTGGGAATGCCCTGTGATCCTGTGGTAATGGGGATCATGAGACCCCATATACAAAAACTTTAACAAACTTGTATTCAAACACTCCTCTACCATGCACATACAACTTGACCAACTATGTTCTATACCTCGGAAGATACAAGTAGTATACTCTGACTTAAAATGATGTTCCCCTCATGCTTCCTCTGACCCTCTGTTATCAACACTCCATCGGCAATCCATAATCGCCATCACTTCACCTTTTCTGCTTTTTATTTTTTCTTTTTAAACTCCATGTATATTTTTCTTTCTTCCAATTTTCCTTATTTAACAAAGTAAAACAGGGGGCACCTGGGTGACTCAATGGTTGAGTGCCTTTGGCTCAGGGCATGATCCCAAGGTCCTGGGATGGAGTCCCACATCGGGCTCCTTGCAGGGAGCTTGCTTCTCCCTCTGCCTAAGTCTCTGCCTCTCTCTCTGTGTTTCTCATGAATAAATAAATAAAATCTTTGAAAAAAAAGTAAAACATGCTTCATGCAAAAAGTGATCCAGTATAAAAATATGCATAAAGTAAAAGTTAATGATCCAATACTACCCCCATACTCTCACTATTTCATTTGAAGTTGTATATTTACTCAAAGGAATTAGACTATAACTGCCTGGGCCAATGCACTTATTTAATTTATTAACACTTTCTTTTTTAAGATTCTATTTATTTACAAGAGACACACATAGAGAGGCAGAGACACAGGCAGAGGGAGAAGCAGGCTCCCCACTGGGAGCCTGATGTGGGACTCGATCCCAGGACCAGGATCATTCCCCGAGCCAAAGGTACTCAGGCGTCTCTCACTTTGTTGCTAGTTGTTATGATTAACCTCTATTAATTTCTGATAGTTATGATAAAAAGAGGGAATAACTCATTATGGAAGGATCCTCCAATGGTTAAGGTCTAACCACTCACCCTCCATATTTAGGATTTGTGCCACTCAGGATATTTGGAACGATACTTGTGCTGAAATGGAATAGAAACTGCAAAGACTTGCCAAGGCTGTTGGGATGTCGGGACAAGTGCAAATCAATGACAGCTTCATTAAAGCAACCAGATGGAGCCATAGTGGGCAGCCAAGATAGTTTTGGGCATCCTTCTTTGTTCATATAACTGTCTTTTCTTTCCATACCAGGGCTCTTCAAGAGGCATGGCAAGGCCCAATTTTGGTTTCTATATTCATATTTAAAAATATCTCCGCTGGAAATAGCTTTCCTTTTTTGTTTTTTTTTTTTAATTACTGAAGTTCGATTTGGGACACCCAGTGCCCCATCCCTTTAAGGGCTCTCCTCAGTGCCTGTCATGCAGTCACCCCACCCCCATCTACCTCCCCTTCCACTACCTCTTGTTCATTTCCCAGAGTTAGGAGTCTCTCATGTTTTGTCACCCTCTCTAATTTTTCCTACTCATTTCCCCTCCTTTTCCCTATAATCACTTTCACTACTTCTTATATTCCTTGTATGAGAGAAACCATATGATGATTGTCCTTCTCCAATTGACTTACTTCTCTCAGCATAATACCCTCCAGTTCCACCCACGTCGAAGCAAATGCTGGGTATTCGTCGTTTCTGATAGCCAAGTAATATTCCACTGTATACATAGAACACATCTTTATCCATTCATCTGTCGAAGGACATCGAGGCTCCTTCCACAGTTGGCTATTGTGGACATTGCAGCTATGAACATAGGGGTGCAGGTGTCTTGGCTTTTCACTGCATCTGTACTTTAGGGTAAATACCCAGTAGTACAATTGCCAGGCAAAAGGGCAGGTCTATTTTTAACTCTTGGAGGAATCTCCACACAGTTTTCCGGGGTGCTATACCAGGTCACATTCCCATGAACAGTGCAAGAGGGTTCCCCTTTCTCCACATCCTCTCCAACATTTTTGGTTTCCTGCCTTGTTAATTTTCCCCATTCTCACTCGTGTGAGGTGGTATCTAATTGTGATTTTGATTTGTATTTCCCTGATTTGTATTTCACTTCACTCCAGTGAAGTGGAGCATTTCTCATGTGCTTGTTGGCCATGTGTATGTCTTCTTTGGTGAAATTTCTGTTCATGTCTTCTGCCCATATCATGATTCGGTTGTTTGATTCTTGGATGTTGAGTTTAATAAGTTCTTTGTATGTCTTGGACACTAGCCCTTTATCGGATATGTCATTTGAAAATATCTTCTCCCATTTTGTAGGTTGACTTTTAGTTTTGTTGACTGTTTCTTTTGCTGTGCAGAAGCTTTTTATCTTGATGAAGTCCCAATAGTTCATTTTTGCTTTTGTTTCCCTTGCCTTCATAGATGTATCTTGCAAGAAGTTGCTGTGGCCAAGTTCAACAAGGGTGGTACCTGTGTTCTCCTCTAGGATTTTGATGGAATCTTTTCTCACATTTACATCTTTCATCCATTTTAAGTTTATCTTTGTGTATGGTGCAAGAGAGTGGTCTAGTTTCATTCTTCTGCATGTGGATGTCCAATTTTCCCAGCACCATTTACTGAAGAGACTGTCTTTTTTCCAGTGGATAGTCTTTCCAGCTTTGTTGAATATTAGTTGACCATACAGTTGAGGGCCCATTTCTAGGTTCTGTATTCTGTTCCATTGATCTATATGTCTGTTTTTGTGCCAGTACCACAATGTCATGATCATCAAGCTTTGTAGTACAACTTGAAATCTGTCATTGTGATGCCCCCAGCTCTAGTTTTCTTTTTCAATATTCCCTCAGCTATTTGGGGTCTTTCCTAATTCCACACAAATCTCAAGATTATTTATTCCGACTAAGTGAAGAAAGTTCATGGTATTTTGATAGGGATTTCATGGAATGTGTAAATTGCCCTGGGTAGCATAAACATTTTCACAATATTAATTCTTCTAATCCATAAGCATGAAATGTTTTTCCATCTCTTTGTGTCTTCCTCAATTTCTTTCCGAAGTGTTCTGTAGTTTTGAGGGTATACACCCTTTACCTCTTTGGTTAGGTTTATTCCTAAGTATCTTATGCTTTTGGGTGCAATTGTAAATGGGATGACTCCTTAATTTCTGTTTCTTCAGTCTCACTCTTAGTGTATAGAAATGCCACTGATTTCTGGGCATTGATTTTGTATCCTGCCACATTACTGAATTGCTGTCTTGGGGTGTAGTCTTTTGGGTTTTCTATATACAGTATCATGTCATCTGTGAAGAGGGAGAGTTTGACTTCTTAATTTGAATGCCTTTTATTTCTTTTTGTTGTCTGATTGCTGAAGCTAGGACTTCTAGTACTATGTTGAAAACAGCAGTGACACTGAACATTGCTGTCACATTCCTGATCTTAGGGGAAAGGCTCTCATTTTTCCCCACTGAGAATGATATTGCTGTGGGCTTTTCATAGATGACTTTTAAGATGCTGAGAAAGTTCCCACTACTCTACACTGTGAAGAGTTTTGATCAGGAATGGATGCTGTATTTTGTCAAATGCTTTCTCTGCATCTATTGAGAGGATCATATGGTTCTTGTTTTTTCTCCTGTTGATGTGATCTAGGATGTTGATTGTTTTATGAGTGTTGAAGCAACCTTGCATCCTGGGATAAATCCCACTTGGTCATGGTGAATAGTTTTCTAAATGTATTGTTGGCTAGTATGTTGTTGAGACTTTTTGCATCCATGCTCATCAGGGATATTGGTCTATGATTCTCCTTTTTGGTGGGTTCTTTGTCCAGTTTTGGGATCGAGGTAATGCTGGCCTCATAAAACAATTTTGGAAGTATTCCATCTCTTTCTATCCTTTGAAACGGCTTTAGTAGAATAGGTATTATTTCTTCCTAAAAGGTTTGATAGAAGTCTCCTGAGAAGTCATCTTTCCCTGGACTTTTGTGTCTTAGGAGATTTTTGATGACTGCTTCAATTTCCTCCATGGTTATTGGCCTGTTCAGGTTTTCTATTTCTTCCTGTTCCAGTTTTGGTAATTTGTGGGTTTCCAGAAATATGTCCATTTCTTCTACATTGCCTAATTTATTGGGATATAACTTCTCATAATACATTTTTTTAAATCATTTGTATTTCCTTGGTATTGGTTGCGATCTCTCTTCTTTCGTTCATGATGCTATTAATATGAGTTTTTTCTCTTTTCTTTTTATAAGGCTGGCTAGGGGTTTATCTATCTTATTAATTTTTTCAAAGAACCAGTTCCTGGTTTTATTGATGTCTTATACTGTTCTTCTTCTCTCCATTTCATTGAGTTCTGCTCTCATCTTTATTATGTCTCTTCTTCTGCTTGGTTTAGGCTTTATTTGTTGTTCTTTCTCCAATTCCTTTGGGTGAGAGGTTAGGTTGTGTAATTGAGTTTTTCCAATTTTTTTGAGGGATGCTTTTATTGCAATATATTTCCCTGTTAGACGGCATTTGCTGTCTCCCAAAGGTTTTGAATGGTTGTATCTTCATTTTCTTTAGTTTCCATGAATCTTTTTAATTCTTCTCTAATATCCTGATTGGTGTAGGGAAAGAATTCATCTTTTAGCAGGGTGGTCTTTGACCTCCATGTGTTTGAGTTTCTTCAAAATTTCTTCTTGTGATTGAGTTCTGGTTTCAAAGCATTGTAGTCTGAAAATATGCAGGGGGTAATCCCAATCTTTTGGTATCAGTTGAGACCTGATTTGTGACCCAGTATGTGGTCTATTCTGGAGAAAGTTCCATGTGCACTTGAGAAGAATGTGTATTCAGTTGCATTCAAATGGAAAGTTCTGTATATATCTGTGAAATACACCTGGTCCAGTGTATCATTTAAAGCCCTTATTTCTTTGATGATGATGTGCTTAGAATATCTGTCATTTGCAGAAAGTGCCATGTTGATGTCTCCTACTCTTAGTGTATTATTATCTAAATATGTCCTTACTTTGGTTACTAATTGATTGATATACTTGGCAGCTCCCATATTAGGGGCATAAATATTCATGATTGTTATGTCTTCATGTTGGATGGGTCCTTAAAGTAGGATACACTGTCCCTCTTCATCTTTTACTACAGTCTTTGGGATAAACTTTAATTTATCTGATATGAGGATTGCTATTCCTGCTTTCTTTTGAGGACCATTTGGTAAATGGTTCTCCAACCTTTCATTTTCAGGCTGTAGTTGTCCTTAGGTCTAAAATGAATCTCTTTGTAGACAGAAAATTGATGTGTCTTGCTTTTTCATCCAGTCCAAAACCCTGTGTCTTTCGATGGGATCATTTAGCCCATTCATGTTAAGTAACTATTGAAAGATATGAATTTAGTGTCATCATAATACCTATTCAGTCACTGTTTTGTGGATTATTTCTTTGGGCTTCCTCTTTCTTTTAAGGGGTCCCCTTAGTATTTCTTGCAGAGCTGGTTTGGTGGTCACAAATTTTCTAGTGTCTGACCCTTTTGGAAGCTCTTTATCTCTCCTTCTATTCTGAATGAAAGCCTTGCTGGATAAAGTATTCTTGGCTGCATGTTTAGTGTCCTGAATATATCCTGCCAGCCCTTTCTGACCTGCCAGGTCTCTATGGTGAGGTCTGCTATGAATCTGATATTCCTCCCTATATATGCTAAGAATTTCTTGTCTCAAGCTTCTTTAAGAATTTTATCTTTTCTTTGAAATTTGCAAGTTTCACTCTTAAATATTGAGGTGTTGGACAGTTTTTATTGATTTTTGGGGGGTCCTCTTTATCTCTTGGGTTTGAATGACTATTTCCCTCCCCAAATTAGGGAATTTCTCCCCTATGATTTGTTCAAATATATTTGTGATTCTCTCTCTCTCTCTCTCTCTCTCAGTCTCTTCTGGAATCTTAATTAGATGTATATTCTTCCTTCTCAAACTATCATTTATTTCCCTAAGACTTTCCTCATGGTGTGTTCATTGTTTTTCTCTTTTTTCCTCACCTTCTCTCCTTACCATCAACTTTTCTTCTATGTCACTCACTCTCTCTTCAACCTCATTAACCCTAGCAGAACATCCGGTTTGGTTTACATCTCATTTAATCTATTTTTAATCTCAGCCTGATTAGATCTGAATTGGCAGTAACAAAGTCTCTAGAATCTTTCACAGTTTGTTCCAGAGCCATCTGTGGCTTTATAATTGTGCTCCTGAATCGGCATTCTGACATCAAATTGAAATCCATATTCTGTAACTCTGTGGCACAGAGTAGCATTTCCGGTTCTTTTTCTTTTTTCTTTTTTTTTTTTTTTTTTGGTGGTAAATTCTTCCTTCTAGTCATTTTCTTCAGTGCACAGTGGCTGTATGAGCAGGTTGAGTCAAGAATATGAACCACAACCTAAGTAAAATCCACCCTAGATGATTCTGATGATATCATAGACCAGAAAATGAAAAAGAAGATCAGAACAAAATAAAGCAAAGAGACCACTAAAGAGTAACAAATTTTAAAACAAAGTATAAAAATTAAAAGGCCAAAAACCCCCAAGGAGAAGAAAAAAAAGTAAGGAAAAGTGGAAAAAGAGAAAAAAGAAGGGTGGGGGTTTGGGGATGGTAGTGGTGAAGAAGTGGTAGTAGAGAGAGTGTAGTCTAACCGAGGTGTCCTAGAGGGTGATCCTCTTGGTTCTGAGTGTATTTTGCTCTGTATGTTAGAAGATGCTCAGTCCCAAATTTGTATAAACCAGCAATTCTTGTAGAAAGCCCCAACATTGACCACCAAAACATTAACAAGATAAAAGAGGGGGGCAGGTTGGAAATGAAGAGAGAATATAATCTCACAGAATGAACCAACATGATATACCACTTGGTTCTGGTCGCTTGCTGGTCATGGCTTAGAAGGTATTAACTTTCACCTTTGTAGAACAAAATGAGGCAGAGAAAAACACAAAAAAGGAACCCATATTTTGTATATCTCCCAAAATTAAATTGAATATGTTGAATGGAATCTAGAGGTGGAAAATATATCTAAGACATGTAGTTATAGAAATATGAAAGTCGGAGGAGGGGCAAGATGGCAGAAGAGTAGGGTCCCCAAATCACCTGTCTCCACCAAATTACCTAGAAAACCTTCAAATTATCCTGAAAATCTATGAATTCGGCCTGAGAATTAAAGAGAGAACACCTGGAATGCTACAGTGAGAAGAGTTTGAGCTTCTATCAAGGTAGGAAGACGGGGAAAATAGAAATAAGGAAACAAAGGCCTCCAAGGGGGAGGGGCCCCCGTGAGGAGCCGGGCTGAGGCCGGGTCGAGTGTCCCCAGGACAGGAGAGCCCCGTCCCGGAGACGCAGGAGCTGCACCAACCTTCCCGGGCGGAAAGGGGCTCCCAGGGAGTTGGAGCAGGACCCAGAAGGGCGAGGATGCCCTCGGGTTCCCTGGGACAGTAACAGAGGAACTGCGCGCCCAGGAGAGTGCGCCGAGCTCCCTAAGGGCTGCAGCGCACACGGCGGGACCCGGCGGGACCCGGAGCAGCTCGGAGGGGCTCGGGCAGCAGCTCCGCGGAGGGGGCTGCGCAGCCAGGAGCGCGAATCCAACAGCGCAGGCCCCAGAGCACAGGGCTCCCGGACACAGCCCAGGATCCGGCCTCCCCCAGGACAGGCAGAGGCCGGGAGGGCCCAAGACAAAAGGACGCTCCTGCCCCGAGCTGAGCAGATCAGCGGCCCCGCCCCGGAGCCTCCAGGCCCTGCAGACGGAGAGCTCTGGAGTTCCTGCCGGAGCTGAATCCAGGTTTCCAGAGCTGGCCCCGCCACTAGGGCTGTTGCTCCTGGGGCCTCCGGGTTAAACAACCCCCACTGAGCCCTGCACCAGGCAGGGACACAGCAGCTCCCCCAACTGCTAACACCTGAAAATCAGCACAACAGGCCCCTCCCTCAGAAGACCAGCTAGACGGACAACTTCCAGGGGAAGCCAAGGGACTTAAAGTACACAGAATCAGAAGATACTCCCCCGTGGTTCTTTTTTGTTTTGTTTTGTTTTGCTTTTTGATTTGTTTCCTTCCCCCACCCCCCTTTTTCTCCTTTCTTTCTTTTTCTTCTTTTTTTTTTTTCGTTTTTTTCTTCCTTTTTTTTCTCTTTCTCTTTTATTTCCTTCATTCTCTCCTCTCTTTTTCTCCTTTTCCCAATACAACTTGCTTTTGGCCACTCTGCACTGAGCAAAATGACTAGAAGGAAAACCTCACCTCAAAAGAAAGAATCAGAAACAGTCCTCTCTCCCACAGAGTTACAAAATCTGGATTACAATTCAATGTCAGAAAGCCAATTCAGAAGCACTATTATACAGCTACTGGTGGCTCTAGAAAAAAGCATAAAGGACTCAAGAGACTTCATGACTGCAGAATTTAGAGCTAATCAGGCAGAAATTAAAAATCAATTAAATGAGATGCAATCCAAACTAGAAGTCCTAACGACGAGGGTTAACGAGGTGGAAGAACGAGTGAGTGACCTAGAAGACAAGTTGATAGCAAAGAGGGAAACTGAGGAAAAAAGAGACAAACAATTAAAAGACCATGAAGATAGATTAAGGGAAATAAATGACAGCCTGAGGAAGAAAAACTTACGTTTAATTGGTGTTCCCGAGGGCGCCGAAAGGGCCAGAGGGCCAGAATATGTATTTGAACAAATTCTAGCTGAAAACTTTCCTAATCTGGGAAGGGAAACAGGCATTCAGATCCAGGAAATAGAGAGATTCCCCCCCCTAAAAACAATAAAAACCGTTCAACACCTCGACATTTAATAGTGAAGCTTGCAAATTCCAAAGATAAAGAGAAGATCCTTAAAGCAGCAAGAGACAAGAAATCCCTGACTTTTATGGGGAGGAGTATTAGGGTAACAGCAGACCTCTCCACAGAGACCTGGCAGGCCAGAAAGGGCTGGCAGGATATATTCAGGGTCTTAAATGAGAAGAACATGCAACCAAGAATACTTTATCCAGCAAGGCTCTCATTCAGAATGGAAGGAGAGATAAAGAGCTTCCAAGACAGGAGGAACTGAAAGAATATGTGACCTCCAAACCAGCTCTGCAAGAAATTTTAAGGGGGACTCTTAAAATTCCCCTTTAAGAAGAAGTTCAGTGGAACAATCCACAAAAACAAGGACTGAATAGATATCATGATGACACTAAACTCATATCTCTCAATAGTAACTCTGAATGTGACCGGGCTTAATGACCCCAAAAAGGCGCAGGGTTTCAGACTGGATAAAAAAGCAGGACCCATCTGTTTGCAGTCTACAAGAGACTCATTTTAGACAGAAGGACTCCTACAACCTGAAAATAAAAGGTTGGAGAACCATTTACCATTCGAATGGTCCTCAAAAGAAAGCAGGGGTAGCCATCCTTATATCAGATAAACTAAAATTTACCCCGAAGACTGTAGTGAGAGATGAAGAGGGACACTATATCATACTTAAAGGATCTATTCAACAAGAGGACTTAACAATCCTCAATATATATGCCCCAAATGTGGGAGCTGCCAAATATATAAATCAATTATTAACCAAAGTGAAGAAATACTTAGATGATAATACACTTATACTTGGTGACTTCAATCTAGCTCTTTCTATACTCGATAGGTCTTCTAAGCACAACATCTCCAAAGAAACGAGAGCTTTAAATGATACACTGGACCAGATGGATTTCACAGATATCTACAGAACTTTACATCCAAACTCAACTGAATACACATTCTTCTCAAGTGCACATGGAACTTTCTCCAGAATAGACCACATATTGGGTCACAAATCGGGTCTGAACCGATACCAAAAGATTGGGATCGTCCCCTGCATATTCTCAGACCATAATGCCTTGAAATTAGAACTAAAGCACAACAAGAAGTTTGGAAGGACCTCAAACATGTGGAGGTTAAGGACCATCCTGCTAAAAGATGAAAGGGTCAACCAGGAAATTAAGGAAGAATTAAAAAGATTCATGGAAACTAATGAGAATGAAGATACAACCGTTCAAAATCTTTGGGATGCAGCAAAAGCAGTCCTGAGGGGGAATACATTGCAATAGAAGCATCCATTCAAAAACTGGAAAGAACTCAAATACAAAAGTTAACCTTACACATAAAGGAGCTAGAGAAAAAATAGCAAATAGATCCTACACCCAGGAGAAGAAGGGAGTTAATAAAGATTCGAGCAGAACTCAAAGAAATAGAGACCAGAAGAACTGTGGAACAGATCAACAGAACCAGGAGTTGGTTCTTTGAAAGAATTAATAAGATAGATAAACCATTAGCCAGCCTTATTAAAAAGAAGAGAGAGAAGACTCAAATTAATAAAGACTCAAATTAATAAAATCATGAATGAGAAAGGAGAGATCACTACCAACACCAAGGAAATACAAACGATTTTAAAAACATATTATGAACAGCTATACGCCAATAAATTAGGCAATCTAGAAGAAATGGGCGCATTCCTGGAAAGCCACAAACTACCAAAACTGGAACAGGAAGAAATAGAAAACCTGAACAGGCCAATAACCAGGGAGGAAATTGAAGCAGTCATCAAAAAACTCCCAAGACACAAGAGTCCAGGGCCAGATGGCTTCCCAGGGGAATTTTATCAAACGTTTAAAGAAGAAACCATACCTATTCTCCTAAAGCTGTTTGGAAAGATAGAAAGAGATGTAGTACTTCCAAATTCGTTCTATTAGGCCAGCATCACCTTAATTCCAAAACCAGACAAAGACCCCACCAAAAAGGAGAATTACAGACCAATATCCCTGATGAACATGGATGCAAAAATTCTCAACAAGATACTGGCCAATAGGATCCAACAGTACATTAAGAAAATTATTCACCATGACCAAGTAGGATTTATCCCCGGGACACAAGGCTGGTTCAACACCCGTAAAACAATCAATGTGATTCATCATATCAGCAAGAGAAAAACCAAGAACCATATGATCCTCTCATTAGATGCAGAGAAAGCATTTGACAAAATAAAGCATCCATTTCTGATCAAAACTCTTCAGAGTGTAGGGATAGAGGGAACATTCCTCGACATCTTAAAAGCCATCTATGAAAAGCCCACAGCAAATATCATTCTCAATGGGGAAGCACTGGGAGCCTTTCCCCTAAGATCAGGAACAAGACAGGGATGTCCACTCTCACCACTGCTATTCAACATAGTACTGGAAGTCCTAGCCTCAGCAATCAGACAACAAAAAGACATTAAAGGCATTCAAATTGGCCAAGAAGAAGTCAAACTCTCCCTCTTCACCTATGACATGATACTCTACATAGAAAACCCAAAAGCCTCCACCCCAAGATTGCTAGAACTCATACAGCAATTCGGTAGCATGGCAGGATACAAAATCAATGCCCAGAAATCAGTGGCATTTCTATACACTAACAATGAGACTGAAGAAAGAGAAATTAAGGAGTCAATCCCATTTACAATTGCACCCAAAAGCTTAAGATACCTAGGAAAAAACCTAACCAAAGATGTAAAGGATCTATACCCTCAAAACTATAGAACACTTCTGAAAGAAATTGAGGAAGACACAAAGAGATGGAAAAATATTCCATGCTCATGGATTGGCAGAATTAATATTGTGAAAATGTCAATGTTACCCAGGGCAATATACACGTTTAATGCAATCCCTATCAAAATACCATGGACCTTCTTCAGAGAGTTAGAACAAATTATTTTAAGATTTGTGTGGAATCAGAAAAGACCCTGAATAGCCAGGGAATTTTAAAAAAGAAAACCATAGCTGGGGGCATCACAATGCCAGATTTCAGGTTGTACTACAAAGCTGTGGTAATCAAGACAGTGTGGTACTGGCACAAAAACAGACACTTAGATCAGTGGAACAGAATAGAGAACCCAGAAGTGGACCCTGAACTTTATGGTCAACTAATATTCGATAAAGGAGGAAAGACTATCCATTGGAAGAAAGACAGTCTCTTCAATAAATGGTGTTGGGAAAATTGGACATCCACATGCAGAAGAATGAAACTAGACCACTCTCTTGCACCATACACAAAGATAAACTCAAAGTGGATGAAAGATCTAAATGTGAGACAAGATTCCATCAAAATCCTAGAGAAGAACACAGGCAACACCCTTTTTGAACTCGGCCATAGTAACTTCTTGCAAGATACATCCACGAAGGCAAAAGAAACAAAAGCAAAAATGAACTATTGGGACTTCATCAAGATAAGAAGCTTTTGCACAGCAAAGGATACAGTCAACAAAACTCAAAGACAACCTACAGAATGGGAGAAGATATTTGCAAATGACATATCAGATAAAGGGCTAGTTTCCAAGATCTATAAAGAACTTATTAAACTCAACACCAAAGAAACAAACAATCCAATCATGAAATGGGCAAAAGACATGAAGAGAAATCTCACAGAGGAAGACATAGACATGGCCAACACACACATGAGGAAATGCTGTGCATCACTTGCCATCAGGGAAATACAAATCGAAACCACAATGAGATACCACCTCACCCCAGTGAGAATGGGGCAAATTAACAAGGCAGGAAACAACAAATGTTGGAGAGGATGCGGAGAAAAGGGAACCCTCTTGCACTGTTGGTGGGAATGTGAACTGGTGCAGCCACTCTGGAAAACTGTGTGGAGGTTCCTCAAAGAGTTAAAAATAGACCTGCCCTACGACCCAGCAATTGCACTGTTGGGGATTTACCCCAAAGATACAAATGCAATGAAACGCCGGGACACCTGCACCCCAATGTTTATAGCAGCAATGGCCACGATAGCCAAACTGTGGAAGGAGTCTCGGTGTCCAACGAAAGATGAATGGATAAAGAAGATGTGGTCTATGTATACAATGGAATATTACTCAGCTATTAGAAATGACAAATACAAAAAAAAAAAAAAAGAAAAAAAAAAAAAAAGAAATGACAAATACCCACCATTTGCTTCAACGTGGATGGAACTGGAGGGTATTATGCTGAGTGAAGTAAGTCAGTCGGAGAAGGACAAACATTATATGTTCTCATTCATTTGGGGAATATAAATAATAGTGAAAGGGAATATAAGGGAAGGGAGAAGAAATGTGTGGGAAATATCAGAAAGGGAGACAGAACGTAAAGACTCCTAACTCTGGGAAACGAACTAGGGGTGGTAGAAGGGGAGGAGGGTGGGGGGTGGGAGTGAATGGGTGACGGGCACTGGGGGTTATTCTGTATGTTAGTAAATAGAACACCAATAAAAAATAAGTTAAAAAAAAAGAAATATGAAAGTCAAAAAGGAAGAAACTTAAAAATGAAGAGCTGGTAAAATATTGTACTTAAAGTGGGAAAAGAGAAAAAATATTAGAAAATTTTCATCTGATATAAGAATGAGTTATAATGGAAAAAAGGGAAAAATTTAGAAAAAAAAGTGTGGGGGGACCCTCTAGTTCTATATATTATAAATCCCTTAAATTCCCCTGGAGCTTTCCAGTGCTGCTTGGTCAAGAACTTGCTCTTAACCTGTCCTTCCAGCTGGTCTTCTGGGGGAGGGGCCTGCTGTGCTGATTCTCAGGTGTGTGCACCTGGGGGAGATGCCCCACCCCCTGCCGGGTACCCCCTCAGTGGCAGCTGTTTACCCTGTGAGGCCCCTGTTCCCTGGTGGCCCCGCCCCTCCCAGGCACAAGGCGACACAAGGAGGAACAACCACACTGGCGCCAGCCAGGTCTCCGGCCCTGATTTCAGCTCCCAGCAGTAACTACCGCAGTCTCCCAGTCTGTACTGGCATAAGGTACTCCCTGTACAGGGGTGCTGACCTGCACCGCTTGAGGGCGCCCAGCCGCAGGAAAGTCTTCAATGTCCTGTGCCATCCCCCCTTCCGCCTGTCCCAAGGGGAGGGCAGGATCGTGGGCTGTGTCCACTCAGGGCTCTGAGATCTGGAACCCGGTGCTGCTGGAATCGCACTCTTGGGGCTGCCTCTCCTGGAAGGGTCCTCTGTCTAGAGCTGGCCTGCCTACCCAACTGTCTACTCCCAAATGCTCCAGAGGGCTGCTGTGCTCCAGCTCTTTACCAATATCGGACTGCGGTTTGTGGTGAGCTTCCCCTGGGTGCCCCTCCTCTAATAGTGAATCTGGGAATCTTGAGGCTTCGCTGCCCATCCTTGGATTTTGCCCTATTTCCCTGCTAAGCACTATTCTGTCCAGGAAAAATCCGTTGGGGATATTTAAAGTTTCTGCTTCTCTAGGGCTGTGCTTTCCCGCCTGCTTTAGCCAGGCTACTTGCGGTGCCCCTCCCCTACTTTATTCTTTTCTTTCTTTCTTTCTTTCTTTCTTTCTTTTTTATTTATTTATTTATTTATTTTCCACCTTCCTACCTTGTTAGAAGTGAGAATTCTTCTCTTTGTAGCATTCCAGCTGCTCTCTCTTTATGCCTCAGGTTGGATTCGTAGGTGTTCAGTATCTTTTAAAAGTTATCTAGGTAAGTTGGTGGAACCAGGTGAGCTGAGAACCCTACACTTCTGCCATCTTGCCCCTGCCTGGAAATAGCTTTCTTTGATAACTCAGCAATGCAAGTTAGATGAGCTTTCCTCAAGTCATACTATGTCTGGAGGAGAAAGGAGAAGAAAATAAAGAGAGCTGAAGTACGCCCAGACTGCTAATTTCAAACCATCATGACTTCTGGAATCTCTTGTTCCCATCCACTTCTGGAGAACCTCACTCCTCTGCTCAGTAAATTAAATAGGCCTAATAAGCATGAGCCTGCAACACCTCTTGCACTACTTGGGTGACCCAAAGCCACCATCTTCACTATGCACTATGCAGGTACTTCCCAGAGTCATTGTCTTCTTGGGCTGGAAGAGGGCAGCTCTTCTATTCATGGGACAAGAGGCTGAGGCTGCAGAGGTGATCTACTGGTCCAGAGCCCCTGATGGGTTGTACTGAGCTAGAATGAAACTACAGAGGATAAACTTCCACTGCTGTGATGGTCAGTGACATAAGGTGGCAAAATAAAGGCTACCTCTGCTAAAACCAATTTCAATGTCCCTGCACCAGGGTGAAGGCACCCCTTAACTGAGCTCAGCTGTTCTCAGCTATAGGCTGGGCCCTATGCTCAATCCCTGAGCCAAGCTGGACCTGAAGCTGAAGACACTATGTCCATTCATCTCACACCTAGCGCAGGCCCTCCAACTGGCAGTTCCATCTTTCAATCGCCCCGAACTCTGTTTCTTTCCTTCCACCTGAGCTGCTGCTCCAGATTTCCTTCTCCACCCTAAGAGCTAAGTATCTGTTGGAATTGTGCCCTCCTTTTTCTTGTCTGGCCTCTTACCAGAAATCAGAGCCCTTTCCTGAAACCCCAGATAGTAGTAGGGACAGCAAAATTTAAGATGATATTCAAATCAAGAGGAATGTTTCTCTGTGATATAAAATTACACAAAATTTAATGCTTCATAGCTCAAGTCTGGATAGGTGGAGTTAAGGAGGGGACTCCTGAGAGCCACAGTGACACCCTCCCCATATGACCTGAAAGGCAAGGACCTGATCTTACTTAGCTTTGAGGCATAGGGCCTCATGTCTTACCCAGGGTACATGAGCAACAGAAATAAATGCACTTGGTTCCACATTACTCAGTCTTTGCTCTCATGCCTTTCCTGGCTTTTTCCCAATCACTTCTGAGTTTCCATTGGCCTACTCCACACGTCAGGCACTGAAGTGGCTGTGCCTATGAATGGATCTATCTAATCCACTCCTCATCAGTCACCAAAAACAATAAATCTGTGACTTATTCGTCCAGCAGCTGAATAAACCAAAGATAGCTATGGAGTCCTCAAGCCCCAGCAATACATATTTTTACTAGGATAAGTACATGTTGTAGAGAACAAGTGAGTGAGGGGTGCCAGGGTAGGGCTGGTGAAGAGAGATGTTAGGAAAGTCTTTTCAGAGCTGGATGGAGATGGCAGAACGAGCCCTGGAGGATAGCCAGGTTGGATGGAACAGAAAGAAGGCAGGAGAAGTAAAGATGAAAGAAAGAAGAATACTGAGTGTGTCCTGGGACACAGAAAACTGACTTCTCCGGTCTTGTCTGAAGGCATCTGTGTGTAATGAAGTCATGGTTTTGTTCCCCCCTTGATCTTTTAAGCACTTGGCTAATAGTTGGATCACAAGAACATTTCTTGGGTTCAATTCTAAACCAATTAAAGGTGGGAATAGCCCTATTTGCAAGATAATCATAGTAAAGCAGATGACAAATGGTGAGCATCTGGAAATGAGGGCACTGTTGAATGGTGCACTTTGCTGTGAAATCAAATGTAAATCCAGATTCTGGAAACCTGTTGTGCTTGCCCCTCAGTGAGGAACAGCTCAGCCCCTTCATTCCCTAAAGATCCTCTCACCTCCACTTCAAGTTTTGACATTTTCCTCTTTTATACTTGGTGTACTATGAGCAAGTAGCTTCTTGTTTCTCAGTGCAAGTCCTTGTTCTTGCTAGCCTAGTGCGGTTCACATCAAGACTGTAATTGACAGAATTCTGCAAGAATATGTACCTAGAAGCAGCTTCAAGAAGTACCCAGGCATAAAAAGAAATATTTCCACTTTTCTGCAGCATCTATTGAGGAGATAGTCAAACCCAACACTGTCTTCCACAATTGCTTCCAACTGTGAGCTGCATACTCCCACCCAGCAAAGGGAATTGTTTAAACACTGGACTAAGAAGATTAGCCAATCTTCAACCTGGCCTCTACCTGCCCTACATGTCATGCTCAAGAAAACACAATGCTTAAGAAAAGGGGCAAAAGCAAAAATAAATGATCATAGGGGAAAGAAAGAGGAAAACCAAGAAACAGACTCTTAAGTATAGAGAACGATGATTATCAGAAAGGAGAGGGGTGTGGGGATGGGTCAAATAAGTGATGGGGATTAAGAAGTGCACTTATTGTGATAAAAACAGGAGAATGTATGGAAATGTTGAATCACTATACTGTACACCTGAAATTAATATTCATTGTATGTTAACTAACTAGACTTTAACTAAAAACTTAAAAAAAAAAGAAAACGCAATGCTCCCAAACCACAAAAATGTTCGTTGTTCCAACTTACATTGCCAGACCATTTTAAGTAATTCTCCACTTAACTCCTTTTTGCAATTTTCCATTTCCTCATAGCCCTTCCCATCCACTCCCATCCCTTTTTTTTTGTTTCTTATTTTTCACTTCCCAAAGCCCCTTTTTCTTCTTTCTCTGCTCTCTTCTTAAAACTAACAGTCGCCTTTAGGTCTTAGTTGGCACGGAGTTCAGTTTATACTGGAGTCTCTATCCACTATGGTAGTAGTCTGAACAAAATCTATCTTACAAGCTTCCAGGGCTGTTTTCTTTGACACAGCCAGCCAAAGCTTGGGGGCCAGACACCCACTGGTACTAACTAAGGGTGCTTCCTGACCAGTGAGCCATGGGACATGATAACCAATCAGTTATTCCATAGTGTCAGCCTCAACCCTCTGTTACCACAATAAAACCACCTTATTGGAACATAAATATTCCTGATGCCTTTCTTTCAGAGCCACATGTAGGCAGACTCCCTCACTGGTGTGGAAGCTCTCGCCTGCTCAGGATGGAGAGAAGGCAGGTGAAGAAAGGACAGGACTTCCAGGAGCTGAAAGGTATCTCTAGGTTAGACCCGGGGCAGTCTGAAGACAGAAAAAGACCCTTGGGGCTCAAATATGGAAGTATCTACCTCACACTTGAGTGTAGGGTGGAACTCACAGAGGCTGATGGGGCCACTGAAAGTGAGCTGGCCATGGCCAAGGCCCCTTTGGAGAAAAGAGAAAGCAGACACTGGGAGGATTTACATGCCTGGTATTTACTTCCATAGGTCTACATTCAGGCACAGGTGGTTTGGCCCTTGCTTTGAGCTAAGTGGTCCTGGTGAAAACCAGCCCAGGCACCAGGTGGTCAGGGCAGCCTGGGCAAAGTCTTGGCTACCTCAGAAAATCAGTCCTTTTAATGTAACTCATAAGAAAATTTTTCCCTAACTTTTTAATAACGTATTTGTCGTTTTTTAAAAATTGGGTTAAAATACATATAACATAAAATTTACCATCTGAACGATACCATTTTTAAGTATATACTTCAGTGGCATTAAGTACATTTACATTATTGTACAGCCATCACAACCATCCATCCCTAGAATTTTTTTCATCTTCTCAAACTGAAACCCCATCTAATTAAACACTAACTCTCCATTACTCCTTCCTCCTGAGTCCCTGGCAACCACTACTCTACTTTCTGTCTCTTTGAATTTAATTACTCTAAGTACCTCATGGAAGTAGAAACATACAATATGTCTTATTTGACTGCCTTTTTTCACTTAGCTTAATGTCCTCAATATTCAACCATGTTGTAACAAGTGTCAGAATTTCCTTATTTTTTAAGGCTATACAATATTCCATCATATGTGTACACCATATTTTGTTTATCCATTCATGTGTCAATTGACATCTAAATTATTTCCTCCTTTTGGGTATTGTGAATAATGCTGCTGTGAATATGGGAGTACAATTATCTCTTCAAGTCCCTGCTTTCAATTCTTACAAGTACATACCCAGAAGTGAAATTGTTGGATTATATAATAAATCTATTTTTAATTTTTTGAGAAAATTTTATATTGCTATCCACAGTGACTGCATCATTTTACATTCCCACAAGTTGTACAACGGTTCCAATTTATCCACATCTTTGCCTATACTTACTTTTTTAAAATAATAACAATCCTGGGATGCCTGGGTGGCTCAGTGGTTGAGCATCTGACTTTGGCTCAGGTCATGATCTGGGGTCCTGGGATCGAGTCGCACATCGGTCTCCCCACGGGGAACCTGTTTCTCCCTCTGCTTCTGTTTCTGCCTCTCTGTGTGTCTCTCATAAATAAATAAATAAATAAATAAATAAATAAATAAATAAATAAAATCTTATTTTTTTTTTACTTTTTTTTTTTTAATAAAATCTTAAAATAATAAAAACTGTCCTAAGAGGTATACATTTAAATCCTTAAATTAAGAAAAGGGACATTCTCATGCTTAAGGCCAAAAAACTCAAGACATCAGAGTGTGGGAGGAATATACTAGTCCCTTTCCCAGTACAGCAGATACAGCAACTCATGCTCCTAAGCATATGCTTGCTCATGCACCTTTGGCTTCCCATCCCAGTCTAGAAGCCTATGACACTACTGTGATCACTGTGAACTTCATATTTCTAAGTTCTAGTAAAGAGCCTGTCAAACAGCAGAGAACACTGGCAATGGTGTGTTTCTAGATATCTTGATCTTAGGCGTGCTTTCCCCAGACATAACCACTCACCCCCTCTGAATCAGCAAGTTTTCCAAGACCTTTCCAATCATACACTGGCTCTCCACACTGTACAGAAAAAAACTCTTTATCTTCTTGCTACATTGCCTCATGAGATTGGCTGTGGACTACTGAATGAACCATTTCTCATTCCTGTAATCAGCTCCATATCTGTTCTAACTCCCACATGGATACATAAATCCCCCTGTAAGCTGGAATGTTTTGAAGGCCCAACAGGAGTTTAGTGAAAGGCAGAAACATGTGCTAAGAAAATAAAACCTGGCATGGAATAATGAGCATTGGCAAATACAGAAAGTGCATCTTAATAGTAACTAACAAAGATTGTGTTTCACTGTGCACGTAGCTAGTGGGGTATGAGTCTGGGATTTTGGGGATGATTTTCAAATCACGATCAAAGGGCTGCAGGGAGACGCTTGGAATAGAGTATCAACTCAAATTGTATTTTGTTTCCATCAAGATAGTCCTTATATCTTGAAAATTTAAATCTCATTTCTTTAAGGAAGAAGCTGGTACTGCTCCCAGCAGGGCCCCTGGTCATGGGGTTGAAGTACAGAGGAGCAGATCAGCGGGATTATAGCTGGTTTGGAGGCTCTGCACCTGATAAAAAAGGAAAAAGCAAGTTTGAAGGAGAAGAAGTGCAAAACCATGAAAGAAGGCCAAGTTCTGAAATCTAAGATGAGTTTAGGACAGTAGACACACATAATTCAGAAGTGACATTGAAAACAGGTATGAAGCCAAGAGCTTGGAGGATAGAATGAGGCAAAAGTGAGCAAACCACAAGTGTGTGTGAAGGGTTGGGGAGAATAATGAGAAAGAGGTAGGGAGCTACCAAGTAGTAGATTGAAACATCTGCTAATGTTCTAAGTGCAGTTGAGTTGGCCAGAATATGGGATGTGTGTGTGTGTGTGTGTGTGTGTGTGTGTGTGTTTGAGTGAGTGTGAACATGTGTGAGTGTGTATGTGCATTTGTGTATGCAACTTGAGAAGTGTGGAGGCTGGTCTGAATTAAACAGCTAGGGTTTGAAGGACTGTGATACTTTAGGACAATTTAAGACGCTTCATCTTAGGACAGCTCAAAATTATGTAGCTAGACTACCTACATCTTTATGTGCCTCCTTCTCATAATTAGAAAGTTATTTGCACAAATATGGCATTTAATTGTGGCAGTTAATTTCCAAGACACTCTCCCACCCCTACAAGGATGCTTGGCTTCCAGCATATTGCACCCTTGTGTAGTCTCTTACATTGAATCAGGGCTGGTGTGTGTGATCCATAAAATATGGCAGAAATGATGGTGTGTAATGTCCAAGGCTGTTTCATAAAAGGTATTGCAGCTTCTGCCTCAGTCTCTTGAATCACTTGCTCTGGCGCAGCCAGCATTTGAGAAGACACTCAAGACAGCCTATGAAGGGGCCTTGAGGAAGTGTAATAAGGTCTTCTCTCAATGGTGAGCATCTCTTGCCATGTGAGTGGACAGCTTGGAAGTGGACCTTCCACCTTCACTTAAGCCTTCAAATGACTCCAGCTGTGTCCCACAACTGAGAGCAACCTCCTGAGAGACTCTGAGCCAGAATCATTCAGTCAGACCAGCCCCACATTCCTGAACTACAGACATTATGAAATAATAAATGTCTATTGCTATTTTAAGCCACAAAATTTGACGTAATTTATTATGAAGCAATAGATAGGTAATACAGTATTATAGGAACATGAATAAAAGAAAGATCTTTGAGTAAATTTGTATTTCCCAGGATAGGTTATTAAAAAATTATATGTACATATAAAATGCAGTTTCAGATAACTAAAAAATGCAACTGCATTAATGCTAGTGCTTTCAGGTGATTTATAAAATTTTGCCGAACTGAAAGAAAAAAATGTGAAGCAAGCAAGGTTACCCTTGAATATGGAATTCACATTAATATCCCCCCTCTATTTCTTGTCCCTTAACAATCCTCAGTGAAACTTCATCAAAAGGTAGTCACCACATGCAAGATTAGTGAAGCCACTTTACAAAGGAAAGAAAGAAAAGCACTGTGTGACACTCCTGAAAGAAAGACAGACTGCCCGGAAATTCACCAAATGTGTATTTTCTTTGAGTGGTTAGCTCTTATTGTAATTCTTTTTTTGCTTTCTGAGATCTTTAGCATTTGAGTCCAGGATGAAGTCCTTTTAAGATTAGATCTTTTAAAGACATCCTCATTCCAAACAATGAGAACAGGTTGCTCTGTCTTTGTGATGTTTTTTTTTTTTCTTTTTTTTCTTTTTCCATGTTGATGTTTGATTTATATCTCCACTTGTCTATCCACTTGGAAGTAATTTTTAAAACAACCGTAGTGGCTTACCTGAGGCTGTCCATCACATAACTCAGAGAAAGCATGGGCAGTTGACTGGGTAGTTTGACCTAGCTCTGTCTTAAGTCACCAAGGGAGTTGCCATGAAAAGGAAGTAACATGAGTGACTCACCTTTCATGGAGGCTCCCATCAGCAGAGGATTAGGACTTCTCTTATTATAGAGAGGCCTATGACTCTCTTCGCAAAAGAAAGCAAAAGAATGTATTTATCTGAAGAAAGGATGCCTCAGACCTTTCCTGAAAATGTAATCTGTATCTTTAGAAGTTGGAAGTGTTAGTGTGTCAGTGGGGCAGTAATGACACCTGGGACTTACCAATGTGAACCAGATCAGGAGATATAACAATGTTGGCACCCAGTGGGAGTCCCAAGGACGAGTTCTTGTGCCATAGGGATATCTTGGAGACTTTCAGGAAGCCCTTTAGGCTGGGTAAGGGTAGAGTCAGAAAAACATGATTCCACAATTGTTAATACCACATAGAGAATCCCACAGTGTGGCATTCTGTGTGATACCCACCTCAAAGCTTTGATGTTTGTGGTGTTTGTTCTGTAAGGGAGGCTCAAAAGATATAATAAAGAATCAAAATTGTTAGAAATAGATTGGACTTCCTGTGTCAATACTGAAAGTCTGGAGTAAAATCTGCTGAGTTATATGTTCCCTCTGCTCCTCAGGGAGAGAGCAAGGACAGCACCTCTGTCATTTTGTATCTAGTAAGCAGAACCACCAGTGACAACTGGCAACTCCCTTCCATAAGAATTAGAATGAGGAGGTTCAGTATACTGTTGGTGTTCAATGAGTCTTCTGGTTCCAGATACAAAGATTATACCTTGCACCTTTGTCTTCAGAATGACTTAAACCTTGGCCATTCAGTGATTCATTGCTGGTGAAAGGGCTACCCTGAGTTAAGGACAAAAGGTGGCAAGTCTTTGTATCTCACTTGGTAATGCCACCCCCCTTTGTGTCATGTGATCATGTTAGGAAGTCACTGCAATTTGCAAAGAATTATGACAAGAAATGACAGGCTCTCTGCAGCCTGTGTACATCATGGCATGATAGATCCTTGTTTGAGACAGGCTGCCAGCTCCCTTTTGTCTGCACAATGAGGTTCATGGACCTCATGTAGCTAACAAAATCCCCCCAAGTTGTCTATAAAACAAATTTCGAAGGATGAAGAAATGACAAAAGAGTATTTATTTTGGGAAATTCTGACATTAGTAAAAAATATTTTGTTCATTTTAATATTTCTAAAATTAGTATCTTTAACATTTTCCTTAGGAATATCAACAAACTTTTAAAAAGCATTGCAGTTTCCTGGCCTGTATGAGCTAAATTAAGCTCCAGAGTGGGCTGATAAGATGCACATCAAAGATCTCTGATCATAACTTATCTGATCAGAGCAAAGCCACAAAGGAAACATCCTTACTAGGAGCCCCAAAATAACAGTGCCCAGTACAGACAGAGGTGTCTTTGATGAATTCCATGTGAGAAGCCGTGATTCAAGCATTCATTTGCAAGTAGTGTTTTTCTGAAGTGATCCAAGGAAGACTTCTAAGAGGTGGAAAAGTCGGACAGAGGAGGAATGGCAGCCAGAAAGAGGGAGTATAATCAAGCAAGTGACCTATGGGGGCAGCTGGAACTCAATCCCACTGAGGAGCTCTACTCATAGTGGAGAACATACTTCAGTTATTTCAAACCAAAGGATAAGGAAGAATTTTAAATTATCAGCATCTGGCAGCATGGATGGCTCAGCGGTTTAGCACGGCCTTCAGCGCAGGGCCTGATCCTGGGGCCCTGGGATCGAGTGCACATGGGGCTCCCTGCATGGAGTCTGCTTCTCCCTCTGCCTGTGTCTCCGCCTCTCTCTCTCTGTCTCATGGATAAATAAATAAAATCTTAAAAAAAAATAATAAATTATTAGCATCAGTTTTCATGTTCGTCATTATACAGTGTAAATAGTTTTAAATGCAAATATCAGAATTTAACTCATATGTAGAATCATCAAAATTATACGATTCTTTTTTTTAAGATTTTATTTATAGGGACACCTGAGTGCCTCAGCTGGTTAAGCGTCTAGAGAGGAGGGGGGGAGATAGCATGAGAGGGGGAGAGGGGGAGCAACAGAAAGAGAGGGAGAAGCAGACTGTATTATATGGTATGTATTATTCCTGAGCAGGAAGCCTGATGTGGGGCTTGATCCTGGCACTCCAGGATCACGACCTAAACACAAGACTGACACGAAACTGAGCCACCCAGGCACCCCCAAAGTTATACAATTCTTAATTGTCAGTTTACAATGCATTTTTCTCTTAGCAGAATGGTGGCTGTACAGAACTAACTTGTCTTATTTCACTGGTACCCATCCAGTACTATGTACCTTTGATCTACTAATGAGTAAAGAAGGACTGAAAGAGAGAGAATGTGGGTTTCCCAGCTTTCCCTTTCATTCTGTCTCTTTACTTTCAGCATAAGTGGTTGGTTAGTATAGGAAATTAGCAAAAGTAGAAAAGAATGTGATAGAGTTCCTTGATTGTTCTGTTCAAATCTTTCCTCATTTGAAGCAAGTTCTGCTGTGACCAGAGAGTGTGCCCTTTTATTCAGTCATAGATATGACATATTTATCCTATACTTACTTTTCCCCCATATCCTAGGTTTCTAAATTCTGCTTGTGAGTACCAGGAATATTCTATGGAAATGAGGAAGCAAGGAACAATGCATATACACATCATACCAATGTCCTCTGCTCACACCCATGCCCTATCATCCTTCACTTATAAAACACTAGTCCAAAGATAGAATTACTAGGAATTTCAAGATGATGACAGCAGATCATTAAACCAAGTTGATGCCCCTCTCAATGTGAGAGAACACACCTCTGGAGCTGGCTCTGTCTGGGACATCTCTCCACCAAAGCCACATTCTTTGTGGGTGGAGAATTGCTTCCATCCCTCCATGTGTTCAGGCCAAGCCAAGTAAGGAAACTGAGTGGATGCCTCAGGCAGAGATACAGGTGTTCACAGCCTTTGTTTGGTGTGTAGAGATGTGTGCCGGTGTAGATGGAGGGCACTGATCTGTTTCCTTGGACACCTCTGAGATTTAAATAAAAGAGACCAGGACTTCAGGGTTTGCTTTTGCTGAGTGTTCAGGACTTGCTGCTTCCTGAAATGTAGATAGAAGTTGAGAGTGTTTGTCACTAGGAATTTTTTTTTCTGTGTCAATCCCATCAAAGTGAAGGCATATAAATTTCCCTTACCAATTGGCCCCTTCCCGCATATTTTTGTTTCATTGCCTATTGTGTACATTCAGGACTGTCACTGGCTGATAGGGTATTTGTGAGGTGCCTACAGCCCTTGATAGAGCTGGAGAGAGACAGGGGACAATCTCTTTGTGGGGGGAACACAGAAACAAAAGAGCAGATGAAGAACAGAGAGAACAGAGCTTGTAGAGTTCCCAGAATATACTCAGCCTAGTAGAAAAGCAGAGCCTGCTTTCCTTCTAACCTGCAACTTTCCAGGTTACTGGAGAATGTTTTCTTGGTTCTAATTGTAAGCACTAGAAAGGCTTTGTTGAATCAGGTTGACTGCAGAAAGAGCATAAATGTCCATAACCTTCTGGGTAAGCAATTTGGCAATGTGTATTTAGAGTTTAATGATGATATTTATACCCTCTGCCCTGGAATTACTCTCTTAAAATTTTATTTTTATACACATTTATTTAAATATCATTTACATCAAGAAAATTATAAATAGCTGAATAATAGAAATCTTCCAAACTTTCAGCTGAAGGAATGCTGTGTAGCTAAAAGAAAGTTATGCTTTAGAATAATAATTACAAACTGAGCAAAGAATTCAAAATTAGTGACTGTATGTCCCCAATTGCTCATTAGAGTCCTAGTCTCGGCCCATTGTCCTGGAATAATCACTGATGGTGTGCCTTTTCTCTGTTGAGAGTTCCTGGTCACTCCATTCATAATATAATAAAGGTACAAAGCTGCCTGTGACACTCTAAGTGCTATATAAACTGGTGTGGGATGGTGCATGTTTAACAATTGGCTCTCCAGGAAACCACTCTGATTTGTAGCATTTGTCAATATCCATGGTGTAAATATTATCACTATGGTTGATTTCAAGCTATAACATGAGGTCATGGAAGGCAGACATGGGCTGAGATTAGCACAATCATCTCTCCCAAGCCATTCAAGTAGATGCAGCAGACCTTTGGGTAAACAAGGCACTATTTGGGTAAGGACTTCACAAGGATAAGAGTGGTGGTAGTCTTTGCATAGTGGGGAGTAGTTTTCTTTGCTTCTTTGTGTTGGGTGAAGGGAGTCTAATACCCACTGGGCCACCATCCCTGGAGAGAGCAATCCCCATCACTGCATTTGAAGTTAGCAGGCAGGGTCCTGCTGCCCTTCACAAAGGAGGGTGCCTGTGTGTTCTGGCCTCTCCAGCTGCCCAGCAGGTGCTCCCTCCCCACTGTGAGCCCGGCCCTCAGGGCAAGAGGACCAGTTTTGATCTCCATCATGCCCCCATTCCTCCAGTCTTCCAACACTGGACAGGATAAGAAAAGGAAACAGTCAGGGCAGACAAACTCAGTAGAAGGCTGTTTAATTGTATTCATGAGAGGAAATGAGGGCTGAACAGAAAGAACTGTCAAGGAATTTTCAGAAAAGAGGAAAGCTTTGGGAAGCACTGGGTATTCTCATTTCCTTTGCTGGATAGATGGAAAGTGGGGGGAAAACTTAGCTTTCTGATTAACCTCACAGTCCAAAATTTTTAAGGATAGTAGCCACATTGTTAAAATAGATTAAGAGGAACCTGGTGCCAGCTAGTGGAGACCCTGTGAAGACAGCAACTCAACTTCTTGTCTGTCTTTGTCGGTAATCCTCTCCATTCATGATGCCAGGCCCTATTAGCTCCTGGCTCTGAGCCAGTCAAAAAAGTGCATCCCTGTTAATGCCCCATAGTCTCATCTGTGAGCAAGGGCGTGCCTGAATGGCATATCCTTCTGACTGCAGTCAAAGTATCTGTAGGTATCCCAGATTTGGTTTATATTTTCATATGGTCTGAATGTTTATGTCCACTTTAAGTTTATATGTTAAACCCTAGGCCCCAAAGATGATGGTATTAGGAGGTGGGGTCTTTGGGAGGTGATTCAGCCCTCACAAAAGGGATTAGTGCTTTTATAAAAGAGGCTCCAGACTTCTCATCCCTTCCACCATGTGAGGACACAGTGAAAAGACTCCAACTACGAGTCAGGAAATAGGCACTTATCAAAGGTGATGCTGCCATGCTTAGATCTTCAACTTCCAGTCTCCACAACTGTAAGAAATACATTTCTGTTGTGTATAAGCCTTCCACTCTGTGGCATTTTGGTATGGCAGCCCAAACAGACTAAGATATATACATCTGTTCACTCATGAGCTACGTATTAAGCACCTACTATGTTTTAGGCACTGCTCTGGTACTCAGAATACACCAACAAACAGCAACAACAATAAATAAATAAAATCCCTGCCTTCAAGAATCTATTTCTTAGGGGGAGAAAATAGACTGTAAACAATATACTGTATTGAAAGTGGTAGGAACTTTGTCCCCAAAATGTTTTTTTATAGCTTAAATTTTTAAAAACATGGATACAACCAAGATTCACGTATTGCATTTAGATGTTACATCCTCTTAGTACCTTTCAAAGTTTATTTAGTAACTTTCAAACATGACATTTGAAAAGAGAGCAGAACAATGGTCTCATCAAATGTCCACATTCTGGAATTATATGGTGATCTCATTTGTGACATCATTCAACTTGGTGCTGTCTCCCTTGTACTTCCTATAAACTGTAAATCAGAACAAAAGGTTCAGTTAGATTTAGTATAAATACTCCAACAAATTAAAGGTTGTTAGACTCAGGGGCACCTGGGTGACTCAGTGGTTGGTCTGCCTTTGGCTCAAGTGGTAATCCCAGGGTCCTGGGATTCAGTCCCACATCAGGCTCCCTGCAGGGAGCCTGCTTCTCCCTCTGCCTATGTCTCTGCCTCTCTGTGTCTCTCATGAGTAAATAAAGTCTTTTTTAAAAAAAAGGTTAGATTTAATGTAAATATTTCCATCAAGAATACTTTAAGAGTACTAGTACTCTAACTTGACACAAATATTTCCCGAGCTTTCAAACCATACAAAATTTGGTTTAATAGCTCCACAAATACTATTTTGTAACTCTTTTTAGGGATTTTCCTTACTCTCCCATTTTGGGTGTTAACAGTATGAGAAGTTACTGCACTAAGCAATCTATAAATGTAAGCACTATTAATCATGCTGCTGATATGGATTCAAAGATGATCTTGGATCACAATAACCTAGGATCTTCAATTTAGCACTTTGGTTCCTTGAGCTTTCTTTAGAAATAAATCCTAAACAAAAGACTTTTCAAAGATCTCTCCTTTTTACTTTCTTTCTACTTTGATACCTTCTGAGGTTAGTTGAAGAAGTTAAAATCAAAGTCAATATAAAACTTATCCTTTTCTCTAATGTTGCAATAAAAACTGCAGGCACATGAAAATTAATTTCATCCAAATTATGTTTAAAAATCAACACAAGGGTATTTCAGCAATGGCATATTGGACTGGTTTGTAACAACAGCAAAATGATACAACACCTTCAAGATGATACAGATGTGCTTCATGCTTGTAATCAAACACAAATCTATGGACAAATGTAATACAGAGTGATTGCAGCAGCCCTTCAAAATTTCCTTTCATATTTGTTCCTTCCCCTTACAGAGCAAAATATTGCACTGTAGGTAAAGCATGGTTTAATATGCATGAGTCCAAATTAATCATAACTTTTATTGTGGTAGGATATACATAGCACAAAATTTATAATTATAACCATTTTTAAGTATAGAGTTCAGTGACATTAAATGTATTCACATTGTTGTTCCACCATCACCACCATCTATCTTCAGAACTCTTTTTATCTTACAAAATTGAAACTTTATACCCATTAAACAACAACTCCCCATTCCCTCATCCCCTTAGTCCTCAGAAATCACCACTCTACTTTCTGTCTTTATGATTTCAACTCCTCTAGGTGGAATTATACGGTATTTGTCTTTTTGTGTTTTGCTTTTTCACTCAGCCTAATGTTCTCAAGGCTCATCCGTGTTGAGCATGCCCTTCAGAATGCCCTTCTTTTTTAAGGCTGAATGCTATTCCACTGTATGCATATTCCATATATTTTTTTAATTCATCCATCTGTATAGATGAACATTTGTATTATTTCCACCTATTTGGCTATTGCAAATAATGTTGCTATGAACATGGGTGTACAAATAACTCTTTGAGTCCTGCTTTTAATTCTTTTGGGTATATATCCAAAGGTGGAATTGCTGGATCATGTAATTCTATGTGTCTTTTAGGATACTCATACCTTTTAAGTATGGTAAATATAAAGTATGGTGAAACTTCTATACATCATAATAAAGAAGCCCCAAAGTCAATTTATGCATTTCAGTTAAGGTTTTTTTCATCTTTATCTTCAGGTAAACAGAACCAATGAAGCAGCAACTTGTTCTCAGTTTCCAAGGCCATCATCTCAGTATAATCTTCATTAGGACCCATGTAAACACTTCCAAACTGGGCTAATCTGCAAATAGTCCAGGCAAATGGACAGAGAATTATAAGAACCAGTATAACAGGTGACAAAAGCATTAACCAAAGCTGCAAGGTACAGCTTCCAGTAAAATACAAGTTCCAGAGAGACTTTATTAATAAGAAGAAAGGAAGTAAATTTTAATCATGACCCAAATGTGCTAACTCAGGAAGAAATCATGACGGCTCTAAGGAAGTGGAATGTAAGTCTATATGTTGTACTGGCCATCTTTTTAAAATCAAGGCATTTGAGAAACTGGGCCTCCCCCCCCTTTCTTTTAATAGTTTTCTTTTTATTCCAGTTCATTTTTCAGTTTTTATACCTTTCAAAAATCAGACGAGAAGACTGAGCAGAGATTGACCTTTGACACTGATAAAATGGTTTCTAAGAAGGAAAAAAAACTGGAGGAGGAAAAAGAAGAAGATGAAGGTATGGAGGAGGGAATCGGTAGCTACAGAGTAAATGGGTAGCTATGGGGACCTGATGGCAGTAGATGCTTTGAAAATTGCGGCTGAACAGTGTATTAGGAAGGTAGGGCACAATCAGCTAGTGCTCCCAGTGGTCTAGGGCAGGCTCTGGAGCTGGAGGACAACACAGGAAAGGACAGTGGCCTGTCTCTGCTAATAGGAGACAACTTATTCAGTCTGGAAACTAGATCCATCCAGAAACACAGCGTTCCCCCAGCTCAGGACCCCATCTGATAATTTGGAGTTCTGGGACATTCTCCAAACAGAGATCCTGGAAATGCTTGGTGGAGCTGTTTCTCTAAATACCATCTTGACAAAGCCCTGATTCACAACTGACAGCAGGAATCATCCAGCCAAGGGAGGTCTGCAACAGAAATCACCCAGCATGGAGAGGATTTTCCTCCTGAGGCAAGATTGGATAACAAACACCAATGTTGCCTTCCTCTGCTGTTTTAATTTACATTCTATTGCCCTCCATGTAGACAGCAGCTGGAGTCATGCTGTCAGAGAAGCTTCTCTTCACACAGACGCTGTACAATCAACAGGTCTATTGACACACCACCCCTTCTGCCATATGGAATCAGGAACAAAGATCCAGATGGGTCCCTGCATCTCTTTTCAACAAAATTAGCCATGCTTTTGCCTAAGTCTTTCTACTATTCTGGATCCCTGGCTGACCATGTTCCCATTCAGCCTTGCTACCCATCATAGCATGGAAGTTCAGGTCCAGAATGCAAGGCAGCTTATCTGCTGTTGGTTCTCAAGGTGCTGAGAGAGCAGGTGGGGACAGATGGGGTGGAGGAACCATTCAAGGGCTCATGGCAGTTTTCTTCTCATTATACTTCTCTTCCTGCTCATCAACTACTTCTGACTGCTACTTTCAGTTCTTCTGGGAAGCAGCATGCTTGGTACCATGGGACTCATGCCTCTCCCCAACAAATGAACTAGACAAAAGGCTTTTCTGCAGAGGTCTTCTATCTGATTTTTTAAGTCTAGAGTTACAGCATCTCCTGTAAAAAGGCTTTAGTGTAGAAAATGAGGCACATAGTTGGGCACATGATAATTGCATTCTAGTCTGATTTAAATAGTCTTTGATGTCTTCTTGGCCACAAGGTCACAACTCTTTGGAAATGTAGCACTAGGCTCCTTATAAAGCTCAGCTTTGGTTTTAAAAAATTTGTTCATTCTTTCATTTATTAGCTACTTTCTCACTGCTTTCTTACATATCACATCTCTATAAGAGAAATGACAGCCTGGCTCTAGGAGTCTACACTGCTTCCACAGTCTTTCCCTTAATTTAGGATAATGAAATTTAAGTGTTTTGGAAGGGTGTCTTTAAAAATATCTGCAGTACTTCCCTACAAATCATGGTCCATTAATCTATAACTGCTTTTGGAATGTTCCAAGACACACAAGAAGCTTTATCTTCAAAGGTGCTTAGGCTACTGCTATTGCAAAGACCATTTTATTTGCAAAGGGAAAAACGCTAATGTGATTTTTTGGTTCAATATTCATAAGTCAAAACTGACACTGATAGCTAAAATAAGCATGAATGTTTCTTTTTCATTTTTTCCCAACTATGAAAGTAATAAATGGTTCCAGTAATGACAGACTATAATTCAGGCCAAACCTTGCTCTGAGAAAAACTAAAATATTTGGATGATGTTAAAATATATCCTCTTAAAAGCATCCAAGAGCTAAAAGAAAATGAAGAATCATCAGATCACACTTTGAAAAAGCAAAGAACAAGAAAAGGTAAGCTGAAGTCTCTGAGCTAATTTTGCCCTGACAGTTTCCTCTATAAACAAAGAAATAACAGGAAAACTGATGTTAGAATAGAAAAAATCAAAGTGAAATCTCCAGGCTTCCCGAAATGGGGCTGCAGACAAACTATATACCACATGAAACTAAAACCCTTAGAGTTAGTGA